>NC_140172.1:97298574-97373574 GCF_963971535.1 Notolepis coatsorum | reverse complement strand
TGTAACTGCAGCCTCAGTCTCCACTTGTCTGGCCCAGGCCTGCCTATGTCATCCATGTATATGATTACATGTAGGTTCTCAATATATAACTACAATTAGTCAAATTGTGCACCACTTTGTGCAAACCCTTTCACTACCACACTACCAAATGGTTAACCCTTTCACTGCAACACTACAGAAGGTTAACCCTTTCACTACCACACTACCCAAATGGTTAACCATTTCACTGTGACAATACAGAAGGTTAACCCTTTCATTGCCACACAGCAAAGGGTTAACCCTTTCACTGTGACAATACAAAAGGTTAACCCTTTCACTGCCACACAACAAATGGTTAACCCTTTCACGACCACAGAAGGTTAACCCTGGGTTAATGGTTAATGTTTTCCAGTAGCTTCATATTACTGTTCACAGATTACAATGTAATTACGTGTAATAACATGGTAACAACAAGTAATTATGTATTATAATGGAAAGTGCTTGTCACCTGAGAAACCACCTGTCCATAATCACAAATAATTGTCATTATGTTATTGTGTTATTACACAGTAATTACCCTGTCATTTGTGTAACGTAATATGACCAGCAGTTCTTTATCTGACAGATCCATGGTTCTGTGCTTGTATTTGTTATTACAACTATAGATTGCATAGATTGCTCAGGCAGCGCCTAATGCTCTGGTGCTAATCACATTGTAATCTTCCTCTAATCTCAATAAAACACAGATCCTTTGCCTTGTTTATCGCTCTCTCCTTCCAGCCCAAATCCATCAATCCCTCTCTCTCTTTGTCTTCTCACTACCCCCCCCCCCCCCCCCCCCCCCCAGATACATCAGACAGACAGCGCTCCCAACCCCCACCACCACCCCTGTTGCTGGGGCATGATGTATGGCTTTATACACCCAGCTCCATAGCTCTCAAATCACTGGGAGATGAAGTCATAACCCAGGTGGAGGAGGAGGAGGAGGAGGAGGAGGAGGAGGAGGAGGAGGAGGAGGAGGAGGAGGAGGAGGAGGAGGAGGAGGAGGAGGAGGAGGAGGAGGAGGACACAGCCAACATGCTGTAAATACACCAACAGGACAAACCGTTGGACACTGGTCTGGGTATTAGTAGGCTTTATAGTGTTCCTATATACCCTAACAAAGGAGCAGACAGGTGTTAGATACAAGTCAAAAGGAATTATGTTGTAAGTGTAACTCTTACCATTAAAATTGTAATTATTTCGAGCCCAGCTCTCGGCGTTGCTACCAGCTTGGCTGGTCGCTCATACTAACACAATTGGCAGTGTTAGGGGTGGTAAAGCTTGTGGGTGGGTCCTGGTCGTTGTAAACAGCGACTCCTGCAGTTCGGTCGGGGCGCCTGCACAGCGAGGGAAGGATCTGGAGGGAGGTAGTGTGACCTTCCACACGTTACACTCTCCCAGTGAGAGTCTGCGCTGAAATTTTAAATGCAGCCCTAGGTGCTAGTAAAAATATAAAAACACAGTCCTAAACACAGTATTAAATATAAAAACAGGAGTAAGGCATAAATAGCATTAACATAAACAGGGGGGTGTAAAAGATAATATCACTATCCCTTAATGTTGTGTGTGCGTGTGCGTGGGGGGGGGGGGGGGGGTGCAAGGGAGACTGTTGTTTTAAATTTTAGCTGAGTTTAGTGCACATATGGCCCTAGGATAAAAATTTTACTTCAGTCTGTTAGTCCGGGTGGGCATGACGCTGAAACGCCTGCCCGAGCGCAGCCGTACGAGGTGTTTGTTGCCCGGGTGGTGTGGGTCTTTCAGTATTTTTACTGCTTTTTTAAGGCAGCGGGAGTTGTAGTCCTTCCAGTGAGGGGAGAGGGCAGCTGATAATTTTCTGGGCCGAGTTGACGACCCTCTGGAGCGCCTTCCTCTCTGCGGCTGTGCAGCTGAGGAACCACACGTTGATGCAGTAGGTGAGGATGCTTTCCACGGAGCAGCGGTAAAAAGACACAAGCAGGTCTTGTCTGAGGTGGTCATTTCTGCTGTGCCTTTTTCACAATCGCCATGGTGTTGATTCTCCAGGTCAGGTCATCCTCCAGGTAGACACCCAGGAACTTATGTGTGACTAATAGAATGTACTCAGTATTTAACCATGGTTCTCATTAATATGCTAAGCTTTTTGTTTATTTATTGTTATTTGCACTTACAAACATACATTCTGGAATAAAATAAGTAAAAGAAGAACAGTTAAAATGTGCAGGAAAGGTCAAAAAGCCCAAGGGTGACCTCCCCTCTTAAACCTATATAGGATAACTACACAGAACCCCCCCCCCCCCCCCTTTTATGCACAAACACACATGCGCATATCCCTCTCTCATACACACAGATACATACAATACAGCATTATACAATGCTGTAGACTGCTCACAAATACACATGGATCTGTACTGTAGTTCTTTTTTAAGCTTGCTTTTAAATGTATTTAAAGTGGAACATGTTTCTGTTAGATTTTGTATATCATTCCACATCACTGCACCTTGATAAACAAATTAGAATTTGGCAACAGAGGTCCACAGAAAGGAATGCATAAGTCTTTATTTCTTCTTGTGAGATGTGCATGATAATGATAATTAAACTCAAAATTACTTTGAAAGAAATTAGGCAAAGATAAAGGAAGACCAATAACTTTGTACATAAGAACCCCTGTTTGGTACTTGTTAACCTCATAAATTGTGAGTAGTTGCAGTTGTTTAAATAATATTTTGGTTGGGGCTAAATAAGAAGAGTTGGTTGCAATTCTTACAAAGGATTTCTGAGCTCTATGGATTGCTTGTAAGTAAGAACTAGGGTATAGTGATGGCCCAAATTATATTGCAGTGAGGAGAGTGAAGAGATGTGAGGATAAATTAAACTGTAATACAAAGTTAGTAATGTGCTCTTTTTTAATTGGTTTTTAACCCTTTTTATAATGCCCAACGATTGTGAAACCTTTTTGCAAACAATTTCACAATGACTCTTAAAGCAGAGTTTCTCATCGATATTGACACCTAAGAACTTCACAGATGTAACTTGTGCAAGTTCATTGTTATTGATACAAATCTTGGTTCTGTCTGAAATGTTTTTGTGCTTATTTCTAAAAATAATGAAGTTAGATTTTTTGACATTGAGGGATAACTTGTTTAACTGAAACCAATAGGAAAAATGAATGAGTCCAGAATTTGCTTTATCAATAAGGGAATCAAAATTCTTGTCAGTGACGAAGAGATTTGTGTCATGAGCAAATAATATAGGTGACAATAAACTGGATGCATTTGCAAGATCATTCACATAAATCAAAAACAACAAAACACCACATTTTAGTACAGCCAGCTGTGATAGATTACCATTGAAAACTACAAATTGCTCTCTGTTGTTTAAGTAATTCTCAACCCATTGTATAACCTGTTTTTTAAGACCATAACATGACATTTTTGATAATAAAAATTAAGCTTTGTCCTCACCACTCCTGAGATCCATCTGGAACATGCAAGTGGAAATGATATGCCTCTCTATTGAACATACAGATCTTATATATATATTTTTTTATACAGCATTACCTACTCAAATTAAATAAATTAGTCCACATATATTTCAGTAAGCCTGGGTCCCAGAGTGAGAATGATCCTGTACAATTTCACTAAGATTACACTCATCTGATTCAACACAGTGAGGCAGCTAGGGAGGATTTGATATGCGAGTGATTTGATCTTATCAGACTCTTCCTCCTTATGTAGGACAAGGATGGCTGTGTGTTAGAGATAGTTGTGCTATGGTCTGACATGCAGGGTTATTATCCCTGTCGCGCGCTGTGATCTGCAAGGCTCACTGCTGTAAACGTCTCCTGTTGGCTGACACGACAAGACCTCCCGCAGCCTTTTATTAAAATACATCCAGTCGACCAGACAGATTGGATTGCACCTTCCAATCCGTCATCATCATCACCCTCTTGACATGTTCCCCTGCCCACCGCCGTTCCAAACAGGTTGCCATTCCCGGCACTCCAATCAAACAGACTCTTTACTGTAACTGCAGAAGATGTAGTAGTGGGCTGGGCTCCATAATCGATAGCCGGTGCCTTCCCCTAACTCGTTAGTTTACACCGGCGCACAGTGCAAAGCCTTCAGAAGTATCCCATTACCGCCGAGGCTCGGGAGACACGCTGTATGTAATTACAAGCTCTGTGTGATCACACAACCTGCAAGCTGGAAGATAAAGAGAAAAAGTTCTGTATGGAGTAGTAGGATTCTTATCGCCATGGCAATGCCCCAACAAAAGGAACATAAATGAACTCCGCCTCACCCCATAATATAGCCTGCAACAAGGTCTCATCAGAAAATGTGAATAAAGTACTAATAAACTACAGGTACATAATGTATGTTATGTTATAGCCACAACAATTAATATATTTACGTGTTGTCCTCCTCTTAACTGGCAACGGCCCATATACAGGCCCTCTTGATGACGATTTGCCCACTGGCGCGACACGCCACTTTGCTGACCTCTAGCGGCTCGGCTGTGCATATAAAAAAAAAAAAAAAAAAAAAAAAAAAAAAAAAAAATTCTTTCGATTTTCCTCCCATCCCACCCTTCCTGGTTGTTGCGCACTTTCCCCTACTGTTGGTCCGAGAGGCCGGAGACTGTCACATGCTTTCCTCCGACGCATGTGCAGCCTGCCGGCAGCCAGCCTGGCCGCGCAGATTCTCACTGGGAGAGTGTAACGTGTGGGAGGCCGCACTACCTCTCTCCAGATCCTACCCTTGCTGAGCAGGCGCCCCGACCGAACTGTAGGGGTCGCTGTCCACAACGCCCAGGACCCACCCGCCAGCTTTCCCACCCTCTTTTATTTGTTCGAATACCACTCCCGACTCCCGACGCTCTAGCTCTGTCAATCATTTGGCGATCTCGAAAATTATTGCACAGCATTGTAACCAATGAGAGTGGCTATCCAATGCTCCCCCATGTGGGGATGAGAGAATCAGGGATCTAGGTGAAAAGTCATGAGCGCAAACAGGAAGAGAAATGTCCGCTGAATGCATTGGAGTCAATGAGGAAATGGTTTTCTGCAGTGCTTTTTTTCTCACTTTTTACCAAAATCGCTCCTACCAGTGGCGGCTCTGCCACTAGGGGCGCAAGGGCGCCGACCCACCTGCTGACTGCTGTTAAATCAGAAAAGAAGAATAAAATAAAACTTTTTTGTTTTTTGTTTTATAGCCCTATAAATAATATAAACATGTTTAAAATTAATAATATTTACTCATTTTAAGTATGTTTGTGTTTCCAATGCACAATATAACGTTATTATATAAAATAAAAAAATACTAGTTTTCTTGAACAGGAAGTGACATCACTTTTTTTTTTTTTGTATTTCTCGGCCCGGGCTAGACGCAATAGCGCTCTGAGTGCGCGTCACGGTTTGATCGCTGTATCCGTCGAAGCCAATCAGTGCGTAACGCGTTGTGCGTTGAAATATGACTATTATGTTGGAATCCGGGCGCGATTTGAAGCGGTCTAGCCAGTAGCGTCAAGAATGTCTGTAGCCGCATTTCGCGGAGACGCTCTCTGATTGGCCGACGCCAGTATTTTTTTCCGTAGCAGAATTTCACAGAGACGATCTCTGATTGGCCGAATCCAATTTCTAATGTTCCAATTCTAGCTTATTCCGGTCCGTTGGTGAGAGATAGTTGTGTTGTGTTGTTGTGAAATGCAGGCAGCAGAGCGTGCCGTGACTGCAAGTTCTTTAGATGGTTAAGCTTAGGCACTCTTTCAAAGTTGGTTAAGGTTAGAGTTTGTCTTAGAGCATGGCGATAGAACGCCAGGTAGTTTGCAGTCTGTTCGACGCGGAAAAATGGACAAAGAAATGTACTTGTGTTGTGCTAACAAGCTAACACTTGGCTAACAAGCTATATGGCGGATGCAGTCTGGAGACAGTGGACAGTGGTCTGGAATACATCATTCAACAGTGGATTATACACGTTTATCAAGCTCTCCTGCCCTGGACGTTTCAACTAAACAGTGAGTCTCTCTCTCTCTCTCTCTCTCTCTCTCTCTCTCTCTCTCTCTCTCTCTCTCTCTCTCTCTCTCTCTCTCTCTCTCTCTCTCTCTCGCTCTCTCTCTCTCTCGCTCTCGCTCTCTCTCGCTCTCTCTCTCGCTATACACAGCTGTCTCCGCGAAATGCGGCTACGGAAAAAAGTATTGACTGTGCTTGCTGAGACGATAATTAATAGGCTAGCGATTCAAAACGCGCTGCTGTGTTGTGAACTATAACATTAATTTAGCTGCTGCTGATGCATAATGAATGAATGGTGAGTTGTTTAAAATGACAACATACATGTGTTAATTATTTGATTTGATTGATCCGAGAGACAGAGAGAGATTACTCCAGAGCATCTCAGAGCATTACATTTTCAACTCGACCTATTAACGTGAACTGCGACCTACAAGGCACCAGCGCCAGCGGCCGCCACTGGCTCCTACTCACTTATTTCTGAACGGATTTCCATGAAATTTGGACATGGACACACATAGTGTTTTTCCAGCCATACTTTTGGATATTGCAACTACTACAGAAAAATGTGAGTAACAAGTTTTTCTACAACTCAAGTTCAGACCTATGTTACTCTATTTCATTAGCACTAGTAAACATTATTGTGTCAGAAACGTCAGAATGTTATCTTTCAAAAGAGACAAAGCTCATGCATGAGCAATAAGTATAAATTATAGTATTTTGGTTTGCAAAAAAAGTATGCAGTCCTCAAGTTCAAGTAAAAAAATTGCCACTTTTGGGGGCGCCAGTTATGGTTAAGATATAAAGTTATGGTTAGGGTTAGGGTTATGGTTAGGACTAAGGTTATGGTTAGTTAGGGTGTGGGCGAGGCTATCAGAAGCCTTGGTAGTCCTGGTAGCACTTGCCTCTCATATGGGCAGCCAGGTTTGCTCCCCAGCAGGGGAACTCAAATGATTTCTAAACGTTAAACGTAAATGTACTTATTTGTAATTTGTACACATTGTACATAAAATATGTACATATACTACGTATGGCTATATCATAATGTACAATATGTACCTTTTTACTTTATTTACATATTTTAAGCAAGATCGGGTTGAATAAGTACACTGTAAAAAAGAAAACTGTAAAAAAAAATTTAAATGCAGCAACAGTTGCCAAATACTTACTGTCAAATTACAGTAAAATCAAATACATTTACAGATTACAACCTTTATTTAATGATTAATATTTGGATCAAATGTAATTTACTGTATTTTTATGGCATTTACACCTAAAGTAGAAAAACCAAAGTAATCTGTAAAATAATACAGTGAATTGTGTAGGCTGACAATTCAAAACCATGTACACAATGCAAATTGAAAGATGAAGCTGTGGCATCTTTGGCTTCAGCGGTTGTTAGTGATTCTCCTTTCTTAGACTGTGGTCCTTGTAATGTCCAGGCTGAACTGCTTACATGGAAAAACCAGCCAAGTCCTTTCACCGATGGACATTTAACTGTCTTTTCAGCCCATCTTGTGTGAAGCATTTTGTGTGGATAATGTCATGGTTTCATCTGATTTGGGCATTCAACCTCGGTTCAGGGCAGAGAGAAACCTGGGGGAGCAGAGTGATGTCTAACTTAGCAGAGACCTGCATGAACCTTACCAGCTCACAGACCAACTTGCATATTTTGATTCACACAGTATTATGTTAAGCCTTAAGGTCCCCCTATAGGGCAATCGACAGGCAACAAATAGGGCTTTAATTCTATCTATATTGTATTAAAAGAAATGCACACCCGAGCCACTAGAGGTCGGCAAAGAATCGTCCACATGTGGGCCCTTGGATGTTAAGAGGTCAATGTTTTTAAATATTTTTTTTTTCGTAGCCAAGAGTAAACACCATAACCCTATCAAAAACAGTAGTCAAAGTGTATATTATCATTTTTACCGATGTTTTATACGATTTATCGGAAATACAAATTTATCGGAAAATGCTAATTATCGTAAAAACCGCAAGGAAATGACTAATCCAGATTCAACCCTGCCATTGGAACGAGGACCATTTTCCCTATCCATAGATGTATGATTTGGCCATAATAAGGCCAAGTTCAAGGTCAAATATGAATTTATAATTAATTATCATTAATTACTGTATCTACAAATCCTTCTGTTTAATCATCTTCCCTTTATTCATTTGCTTAGATTTTTTGTACACATGATCTCAATAAGGTGGTGAATGAGCTCAGTGAGGATTTTCTCCTACCCGTATCAATTTTTGATCAAAGATGCAAAAATCATAAATCATAATTTATATTCTCCTTTTCTTCATTACAATTTACTCAGCCTAGTAACAGACACAATATTTCTGACACTGGAAATACATACCCCCAGGTCCCTAGATGTTCCTAGATACCAAGAACATGCAAATTGACCTTGCAGAAGTGGAGCAATCTTCCATTTACTTAGGCATGTACCTTTAGGCGAAAACGGTCTACAGATTAACAGGAAGATAGAGTGGCAGTGAAACTGGTCTTTCTTGCTAAGTCCTAATTGTACCAATAATAGCTTGGGAAACTATTGTTGTGGAATATTCAAATGAGCCATGATAGTAAGTTGTAGGAATTCAGATAGAGTCAATTTGTATATGAAAATATAGAACATAGTTTATTAATCTGTTTCCACAGAGTTCAGTTTACAATCAGACATGCTAAACATCTGACCAGAAAGTGATCAGACATGCTAAAGTCTGACCAGAAAGTGAGAAAGAGCTCTGGTCAGAACTTAGATTAAATACATAATTTACATGACGTACATGAGATATAACAGAAATGAAAACAAAAGACGGGTCTATGGCTTTGTTATGGCTTCACACTAGAACTGGAGAAAAATAACCTTGGGCGTCTCATAACTCCTGGCCCTTTGGCTGTTGTTTATAAGAACACCGTTAAGACTGTCGCCTAGTGTCTTAAATCTCTATACTAGTTGATCATATTAACTAGTCAAGATCTACAGAGATTTAACATACATAGATAACATTTCCCTCACACTATGAACCCAGTTGATGTCACTAACGCCAATAATCACTTTAATTATTTGACAGAATAGTGTTTTTTTTTTTTTTTTTTTTTTTTTTACAACATTTTCAGTGTTCATAACTGTACTGTATAGTGTATTATCTACACTATCATGAGGGGAGGAAATGTCATTTGTGGTGTCTGTGGTAATATAATTTGTTTTTATTTTTATGTTCTGTATTTATTATTTTTATTATTTCTATTGTCATTTCTATTGTCATTACTGTTATTGTTATTATTATTGTCCTGTGAAGTCCTGTTTATTATTATTATTATTATTATTATTATTATTATTATTATTATTATTATTATTATTATTATTATTATTATTATTATTATTATTATTATTATTATTATTATTATTATTATTATTATTATTATTATTATTATTATTATTATATTGTGTGTTGCCATATTTTATGTTTCATGTAAAAGAAAAGAAAGACATTTCTTTTTATAAAAAAAAAAAAAAAGATGAATTCACAAACAATTAAAGGTGAGTTTACCCTCTGTAAACTAAACTAAAAAAATGTATCATTCTAATTGCTACACATCGTCGCTGTATTATGAGTTTGATGAGCAGCCGGGGGCCTGTAGCGGAACACGCAGCGTTAGCTGATGCATGTTTGCTCCTAATGATCTGTGTTCCTCACTGCTTATGTGTGCTCATGTGCTCATGATTCATGACTCTGCTTTTTGTCTCTCCCCAAGCTGAAAGCTTTGGCATAATTGAAAGTAACAGTTTTTTCCCCTCCCTGCAGTATACTGCGGCTAACAGTATGTCACTTTCATAAAGGATTTAATAGGGTTCATGACCCCACGGTTAAATAACGTCACACAAAAGTGCCCGATTGAGTGACGAAAACTAGAGGACGTGCCCTATCGGTGCCCCTTCCAATGGTCTAAACTTGACCATGTGCCCCCACAGTTGAAAAACATCATGCTAAAGTGCCCTATTGAGTGGCGAAAATGAGAGGACGTGCCCTATTGGTGATCTTCACACTGGGAAACATAGCAAGAAAATTAAATAACGTGTAATGAGTGCTCTGTTAGTGGATAAAATGTGATGCAGGCTTTCCCAAAGTGGGTGCCATGATGACGACAGTCTAGGGGTGTTGCCAATTAGTTAAACCCTGCTTATTTTCAAAACACATTATATGGCCAGTTTTTGCAAGGGATCGATGGGCTAATATCTAGCTAACATTTTGATGTTTCTCGATTTGCACTGTCCCTTTTTCTTCTCAATGTATCCTTTTAGGTTAGGTTAGAGTAAGTTAGTTTAACTGTATTTGAAAGTAAAAGACAAAATTAATTGTTGCCAATGATGAATCAATAACATTTAAAATACTCGTTCCCAATCCCATTGTTGAAAACATACTGTGGCGATCAGTGAAGAATGAGGCAGTTCGACTTCTCTTCAGGTACTTTATTGACCGCCTGGACAATTATTCTCAACAGAAAGTTACCACTGGGTTATAATAAAAACAACAACAAACCGCTGGCTAACACTAACACTCACTTTGTATGGCAAGTTAACTACTACTAAATTCACACATTAGCTCCCCTAAGTAACTAGCTAGTTCTCTTTCATTAACGTAGTATAGTCCCCAGGTCCTAAAGCTGCGCTGAACAAAACACCGGCTTAAACCAATAATGTGCCTTTATTAATGGACATGCAGAGTTATTTTCAAATGAGAACACTTTTCAGTTACAGTAATCTAATGTTGGGTCTTAAAATCATATTTTTTCATATAATTTTCTTGAATCAAGTGTATCTTATAGCTTAACATGTAGCATGAAAATAACCAACATATTTTCTTTGGAGGTGTTTGTGAAATAAACATTTTAAAGGGGACATGCATTATAAATGGCTTTTTTCTGTGTTTAGCATGGTTTCTTTTTTTTATCCACTTTTTCTCCCCATTTTCAATTTTTCTCCCATCCCAATTCTGTATTATCCAATTCTTCCCTCCCCTGCCTTGAACGTTGCTAGACTATGCCTCCCACAGGTCGGTTGTAGTGAGGACAGAAGCCTTGCATCACGTGTCCCCTCCGGTACGCGTCTATTCTTTTACCAACGAACTTGCATTTTTCCACGATCTGATTGGCCACTGACCTTTCTGGTCATGTGACATCTGCGCCAATCGTGTGACGCCTGTTTCTATCACTGGTTAAGCTTAGGCACTCTTTCGAAGTTGGTTAAGGTTAGAGTTTGTCTTAGAGCAGGGCGATAGAACACCAGCCCTGATTCCAAACTCTAACCATAACCAACTTCGAAAGAGTCGCCTAAGCTTAACCAGTGATATAACTAGGCGTCACACGATTGGGATATAGCAGGCTGTTAGAGGCGGAAATAGGCGCAGAAACAGGCGTCACGCGATTGGCGCAAATGTCACATGACCAGAAACGTCAGTGGCCAATCAGATCGCGGAAAAATGCAAGTTCGTTGGTAAAAGAATAGACGCCTCCGATGCGAGGAGGCAGCCTGTCGCATCTTTTCACCGCAGCAGCTCGAACTCTCAGTGGCGAGGAGTAACGCGTGGGAGGCTCACGCTCAGTACTCGAGTTGAGGGGGGATGGGGGGTCCCCCCTGAAATAAAAACAGTCAATATCATCCCCCTTCTAAAACGGCCATCCCCCCTTACCATCCCAAAACGGCCATCCTCTCCTCAGTCACGAGAGCACTGTCAAATGGTGAGCGTGTCTTGCCGCCACTGTCTGTCGCTTGGTTGCCGCTCACTGAGAGTGTAGGGCGGAGCTTCCTACAGGCAATATAGGCGGTTGCCTAGAGCGCCACCCAATTAATGTAAAAATTTATAAATATATATATATATATATATATAGTTTTTTTGACTTGGCACAGTTTTGGCGCCCCCTCTATATCTGTAACCAATATTTTTACATTAAAAAAATGTCTAACATAAGGGAAAATGAGCCAAAAATCTAAAACGGTCAGTCGGTCTGAGCCTCAGCTTTAGGTGTTCACAGTCAGAACATGCTAGGCTAGAGTGCTGTGCATTGATGGGTATCGGTCAATTGTTTATAGAATTGAGGGTCGAGGAAAGGAAGAACTATGAAGAGACAAAAGCCATCCGGGTCGCAGTATAAAAAGAGAAGAAAAGAAGAAGAAGAGAAACATGCCAAGGTGAAAGGTATGCAATTTTGTACAACTTCCAAGACATGCCACACCAAGAGCTGATGAAGCAAGCAGAGGCACTTGTACACACCTTAAACCATGGAGGGCAATCTGATTTGGATTGGAAGGAGCTGGCTCAGGAGTTGGAAAAATGTACCTGAGTTGCCATCAAAGAGCATGACAACTCTTGAGTTGTTGAAATTCATACACACAAAGCAGCTCACAGAAATATATCCCAACTTGTGTATTGCTCTGCGGATCAGTGCAACGCTACCAGTAACAGTAGCTTCAGCCGAGAGTTTTTCCAAATTAAAACTATTTTTTTTATCCACTTTTTCTCCTATTTCTTGTAATTTCCTCCCATCCCAATTTAGTCATTATGCCAATTCCCCCCTCACCTTCCTGGTTGTTGCACGCATTTGCCCCCTACTTGCCAGTCTAGGGAGCCCTGAAGTCTATCACATGCTTCCTCTGATACATAGGAGACAGCCAGCAGCCTATTTTCACCTGGCAGCGAGGACTCTCATTGGGTGAGTGTAACGCGTGGGAGGGCACACTACCTCACCCAGATCCCTTCCTCGCTGTGCAGGCGCCCTGACCGACCTGTAGGAGTCGCTGTTTACAACGACCAGATTACCACCCACCGGCTTCCCTCCCGCTGACACTGCCAATTGTGTCAGTATGACGACCGGCCAAGCCGGAGGCACCGCTGACAGCTGGATTCGATATCAGTGTCTCTGCGGTGGTAGACAGGTAGTCCGCTGCGCTACCCGGCCGCAAATTAAAACTCTTGAAAACATACCTGAGGTCAACCATGGCTCAAGAACGCCTCAGTGGTCTGGCTGTATGTGAGGATTCGCCTGTCCCTGGACCTTTTTTCCCTGTCTCCTCTCCTCAACAGCCCCCACCCTTGCGAGGACTTTTCTCCTCTAACTTCACGCACCTGTTGGGAGTTTGCGATCAGCTCGGGAGAGTACTTGATTGCAGACTCCCCTCCAGTCCTTGTCGGGGCGTTCTGTACGCTACCATCTACTGCCGTTTCCTGGAGTGGGACATCGTCTTCGCTCTCTATACTTCCACGGGAGGATCCCTATGTTCTCACTCCAGACGTCGTGCCATCTTGTTGCTACCATCACCTGCCGCGTCTCCGGCGTGAGACGACGTGCCAGCCATCACCACCTGTCGCCGTTTGCCTGGAGTGGGACACCGCCTTCGCTCTCTAATTCTCTACGGGAGGATTCCAGTGTTCCCACTCCAGACGTCAAGCCGGCTCGCCATCGCTCCCTATTCCACGGGAGGATGGCGTGTTCTCATCCCGTTCCCCTCGGACCCCGGCTCGCCATCGCTCCCTATTCCACGGGAGGATGGCGTGTTCTCATCCCGTTCCCCTCGGACCCCCTGTGTGCTGCGTTGCCCGTGGGCAGCGTCTGGTCTGGAGGAGGAGGATTTCTTGTGAGAGCTGAGCCGCAGAGCCCTACTCGGTGGTAGGGACGAAGAGGATCCCCGTTACCTTTTCCCAGCCTGTTCGCCCCTTTGTTCCGGGCCTCCTCACCGGGCCCCTGTCCCGGTGCCCGGCCTCCGCCGTTGGATTCCTGTCCCCGTTCCCAGCCCCTCTCTCCGGGCCTCTGTCCCTGTCTCTAGCCCGCCTCTCCGGGCCTCTGTCCCTGTCCCCCTCTCCAGTGCCCCTGGTCCCTTAGCCTGTTCGCCCGATAAAGGCACAGTGCCGCCTTTTTGTGTTCATTGACGTTTTTATGTTTTTACCCCCTTAAAGGCCGCTTTTTGTATTTAATAAATAATGCCCTGTTTTTGGCTTACTCTCATACCTGTCTTGTGTTGTGCTATTGGGGTCGTTTCAAACCATAACACTGTAATCAGTATTAACCATGAGGTTGGTGGTCAGATTTCATATGATGATGTGATTGATGACTTTACAGCGAGGAAGGCCTTTAGGATTGCACTGTAAATGGAAACCAGTAGGAGCTAGAGGCTAACCTTGAAGTGTGATGATAGGGAGTGGAATGTAAATAGTTCTTTAGACAAAGTGAATTTGTAATTTTTATTTATTTGTTTGTTTATTTAGCATATTATATTTTGATTATATTATGTGTAACATATTTTACAATACATCATTTTCTTTTAAAGCAAATTTGCATGTTCTTTTATTGTTTGTTATTGTTATTATTATTATTATTATTATTATTATTATTATTATTATTATTATTATTATTATTATTATTATTATTATTATTATTATTGATTGTTAGCTAAGTTGTTTGTTTTAATTATTTAGTGTGCACTTTACATTTCTTCTTAATTTTCTTTGAAAGCAAATGTGCACATTATTTTATTGTTTGTTATTGTTATTATTGTGTGTTAGCTAAGTTGTTTATTTGTTTTAATTCTTTAGTGTGCACTTTACATTTATTCTTAGCTCTTGTTCTTGCTTGTAAAAAATAAAGGTGCAGTACTTTACTGTATAACTCTTAACCCTTTCACTGCCACACGACAGAGGGTTAACCCTTTACTATCACACAACCGACGGTCGTGAAAGGGTTAACACTATGCCGTCCGTCCACGAGTATATACGTGTTTCGGTGCCATGCTGTTATGTACCATGAGCTTGATTACTCCTGTGTCACTGTGCAGGCAGGTGAGGGCTGCTAATTAGCTGATTGCTGCTGATTGGACACCTGCCTGGCAGGTTAAAGCCACTTCCTCAATGCACACATGCAGGCTGACTGTTGCTAGAAGAGTTTGTGGAAACAGAGTCTTTTCACGTTCCACCATTCTTTGATTGTTAGTTTGTGCTATTATTCATAGTTAGAGTATTCTTTTGGTTTAAACACAGGCATTGGTGTCTGTTTGCACTTATGTTGCGTCCCTTTGAGCCAGGGTCGTAACATGACTTTACTCACCCTTGCTCTATCCCTTCTTCATTTGATAGTTTTGTTACCTATATTATTGCACACATGTTTGTGCTTGTTCGTGTTCACGACAAACTGTTATGTACCATGCTCTTGGTTACTCCTGTGTCACTGTGCATGCAGGTGATTGCTGCTAATTGGCTGATTGCTGCTAATTGGACACCTGCCTGGCAGGCTCAAAGGCACTTCCTCACCCACACATGCAGGGTCACGGTTGCTAGAAGAGATTGTTGAAACAGTGTCTGTTCCCTTTCCACCACTTTGATCGTTAGTTTGTGCTAGTTATCATAATTAGAATAGTCTTTTTGTTTAAACACAGACCATTGGTGTCTGTGTGCACTAATGTTGCTTCCCTTTGAGCCAGGGTCGTAACAATTGGGCGCTCGTCCGGGAGTGAATTTGGAAACAAATACCCCTAGAATTTGTTTGGTGTTTTTTTTTGTTTTGCATGGTGTGTCGTGGTGCTATAGTGTGGGTAGTGATCATTACATGTTGTGTAACGTGGGGGCTTGAGCCGATCGTCAAACAGGTGAGTATGCCCTTATTTTTTGTAATTTGATTTGACTACTTATATGCTGTTAAAATATATAGTTTAGTGGACACCACAGGTAGGTAGGGTCATTATTTTCTGGTTGTTTGTCAGCTTCCTGTGTACCACTTACTCCTGGGGCGGTCAGAGAAGGGATTAGTACCATCTACTTGTCTTGTACCATACTATATGCTTGACGGGTGGATGGTCAATATGATCTTTGGCTGGTAGCAGGTGTGGTTGAAGAGGGTTAGGTCTACAGGGCGCTAGCTTAAGGGTAGGTAGGTTAGGGTGCCAGAAAATACAGGTAGTGTGGTAGGGCCTGGTGTAGTTTTTTTTAGGGTAGACATGTGGTGGGCCGTTTGACTGCAGTTTAGATGTAGAAGCTGTAAGTAGTCATGTCAGGTTATAAGGGGCATCTGTTTGAATTTGTTTGTTGTATTTAAATTTTTGTTTTGAGTGTAACTCAGTGTTTGGATAGCCTACCTATTAGCACCTGACCTCCTGCGCGTATGACACATCTACTTATTTCAGGGTGGTTGTTTTTAAAAAAAAAAATGCAAACTAGAAATGTGCGCTCAGTAGAGCACACATCTCCACCACGTCGCACGCCGATCACACAGGCGGACAGGCACAAAGGCTGACTGCTCTCCTTGTAGTTAGTAGTATTAGCATTAGCGTGTTAACACTAACAAGGGGTGCTTCGGTGGTTCTTCAGTGGTTCTTCAGTGGTTCTTTAGTGGTTCTTTAGTAGCTCTTCAGTGGTTCTTTATGGTTCTTCAGTGGTTCTTCGGTGGTTCTTTAGTGTTTCTTCAGTGGTTCTTTAGTGGTTCTTCAGTGGTTCTTTAGTGGCTCTTTAGTGGTTCTTCAGTGGTTCTTCAGTGGTTCTTTAGTGGTTCTTCAGGTAAATTGTGTGTATGCTAGCGTGCTTTTGGCAGTTTTGGTAACTCTAAAGTTAGCAGTTTGTGTGAGCAGTTTGTGGCGCTGGTGCAGTAAGGATGGCTTCCATTAAGGATTTTGTTGATCACCCTTCTCATGAGATGTTGGAGAGGTTTTCCAAAGAACAGCTTCTAGAGCTTGCTGTGCACTACAAGGTAGAGCTTACTGCCAGTGAGAAGCATTTGAAACCAACTGCCTTGGGTGCTTTGAGGGTTTTACTCATTAGGGAGCAGGTGCTTGTGGCGAGGGTGGAGGAGCCTCTTGTTTATGACGTGTCTCCGCTACTATCTGGGGTGGCGGAGGGTGAGTGGAGGCTTAGAGAGTTAGAGTTTAAGGAAAAACAGCTACAGCATGAGGAGAGGAGAATGTTGCTGGAGCACGAGCGTGCGCAGAAGGAGAGTGAGCTTAAGGAGAGAGAGCACGAGCGTGCGCAGAAGGAGCGTGAGCATGAGCGTGAGCATGAGCGTGAGCTTAAGGAGCGTGAGCTTAAGGAGAGACAGCTACAACAAGAGCGTTACCTGAAGGACTTAGAGCACGAACGTGCGCAGAAGGAGCTTGATTATAAGCATGCTGCCTTGCAGGCGGGTGCTCTGCCTTCAGAGTCGCGTTTCGGTTTTGATGTATGCAAAAATATTAGGATGGTGCCTCCTTTTTTTGAGAAGGATGTGGATAAGTATTTTCCCCTTTTTGAACGGGTGGCAACCACGTTGAAGTGGCCTGATACGGCCTGGACACTGCTGCTGCAGTGTGTTCTTGTTTGTAAGGCACAAGAAGCGTATACTGCTCTGTCCCTTGAACAAAGTGCTGACTATGAGCTTGTTAAGGCTTCCATATTGAGGGCTTATGAGTTGGTCCCTGAGGCCTATCATCAGCGTTTTAGAGGCTATCGCAGGTCGGAGGGACAGTCGTATGTTGAATTTGGAAAAGAGAAGGAGAACCTGTTTGATAGGTGGTGCACCTCTCAGAAAGCAGAGTCAAGAGAGCAGCTTAGACAGTTGATTCTCCTAGAGGAATTTAAAAGATGTGTTCCTGATACTCATCTAAACGAGCGTAGGGTATCGAAGATAGGCGACGCCGCTGTCTTCGCTGATGAGTTTGTGTTGACACACAAGTCTGTCTTCGTGGAGGAATACCGTGTTGAGTCCAGGGGTAGGCGTCCTTTTCAGGGGGGGGGGGGGGGGGGGCGTTTCCCAAAACCTGTGTCTGCTGGTCAGTTTACTTCACCTCCTAGGCGAGGTGGTTCTGCTAGTGCATTCCCAGAGGGGATTATATGTTTCTACTGTAAAGAGCCTGGTCATATCGTTGCTGGGTGCCCGGTGCTTGAACAGAAAAATTTCAAAACTGTGGCTCTGGTAGAAACCGTATGCAGAACACCTATGCCAACGTTAGGGGGTGATGGGGAAAGTATCAAACGTGTGGACAAAGAGCTTGAGGGTTCCTCAAGATTTATGATGGATGGATTTGTTTCCCTGACTGATGCACTAGAGTCCAAGCAGGCTATAACAATTTGGAGAGATACCGGAGCTTTTCAGTCCCTCATTCTGGAGGGGATTTTGCTGTTTTCAGAAAAGTCTTCTTTGCATTCCGGTGTCGTTGTTCGTGGCTTTGGAGGTGGATTTGTGGATGCACCTTTGCATGAGGTCACACTCAACTCTCCCTTAGTATCAGGCAATGTTGTTGTGGGGGTATGTTCTCACATCCCCATAAGAGGGGTGTCCTTCATTCTAGGGAATGATTTGGCTGGTGACAAAGTGCTGGCTACTCCAGTTGTAACTCCCATTCCTGTGGTTTCTGAGGTCCCTGATGAGCTGACACAGAAACATCCAGGAGTGTTCCCTGTGTGTGCTGTGACACGGGCAATATCAAAGAACAAAAGTGATGTTGTTGATACTTCAACTTGTGACATTACACTTAGTGACACATTCTTTGTTGAATTGAAAGGTGAACCTGTTGAGAGTTTTGGAAAACACACTGTAGATGTATCTCTGCATAATGATTTTGTTGATTGTGCCTTTGTGTCAGGCCCGTGGTGGAACCAAAGGTGACATGCGTGCCGGATATGCATGTGGCAGGAGATGATCTGGCAGTGCAGTGTCTCAAGGTCTTCCCAGCCTGTACGGTGGCTGAGGCCACGAGCGAATAGGAGGATGAGTGTGGGAAGGATGCTATGAGAGATGCTGTTGATTCATGTGACACCGTTCTAGTTGAAGAGGCTACAAGGCCTGGCTTAGGCTGCCAGCCTTCCCACAGTAGCTCTATTGTTCATGATGTTTCACTTGTGGGCAGGGATGGTCCCAGTATGTCAGTTGATGATTCTGACATTGATTCACGTGTCCACACTGACTCTCTGCCATGCACTAGGTGTGCTAGTCAACCTAGTTACCTGTGTCCTGTACAGCAGGAGCCGCCTTCACCTGAGTGGCAACCATTTTGATCAGGACAATCAAGTTTCAAGTTTCAAGTTTCTTTAATAGTTGTCATACAGAAGTACAGAATACTTTTATACAAAATGCTTCTTACTGTTACGCTCCAGAGACTGTGCAAGACAAGATAAGTATGAAATAAAATAACATAGTATTAGGGATGCTCGATATTGGCTTTTTTACCGATACCGATATTCCGATATTGTCCAACTCTTAATTTCCGATGCCGATATCAACCGATATCAACCGATACCGATATATGCAGGGTTTCCCCCCCCCCCCCCCCCCCCCCCCCCCCCCAAAAACTGAATAATTTCAGGTAACTAATAATTTCACTGGATATATATATAACAAATATTGTTATTGTTTTTTTTTTTTTTTTACCGATACCGATATTTTTCGATATCACATTTTACTGCCGATATCAGCCGATAATATCGGTCGGCCGATAATATCGAACATCCCTACATAGTATAGCATGTAGATTAGAAGTAAAAAATGAGGTCACAGTGTTCAGTATAGACATATGTACAATGTTCGATGCAGAATAGACGTAACTGAGTTACCATATAATATACAATACTATGCAGTGTACTAATATACAATACTATATAGTGCAAGGCAGAAATGGGATGAGGTGCAGTTTAGGTACAAGTTACAGTAGGTGTACGAGTTGTAGTGCAAATCCTTTATCAATAAATATAAAGTGTGTTTGTGTGATCTAAAGTGTGGAGAGTGGGTGCTGCAGTGTGTTGTTTGTTTAAGTGAGTGTGTGGGTGTGTGTGCTGTGTGCATTTGATGGTTGTTACATAGTGTTTATTGTTCGTTTAGCAGCCTGATGGCCTGGGGATAGAAGCTTCTTCTGAGTCTTTCTGTGCTCGCCTTAAGACTCCGGTATCGCTTGCCTGACCGCAGCAGTTCAAAGAGGCAGTTGTTCGGGTGGCTGGAGTCCTTGATGATTCTCTTAGCCTTCCCCCTGCACCGCTTGTTGTAAATGTTCTGGAGGGTGGGAAGCCCCCCTCCAATTGTGCGTTCGGCTGAACGTGTCACTCTTTGTAGTCTGCTACGGTCTTGTGCAGTGCTATTCCCAAACCAGGAGGTGATGTTGCCAGTCAGGATGCTCTCTATTGTACATGAGTAGAAGTTCCTAAGGATCTTCTGACAGACTTGGAACTTCCTTAGGCGCCTGAGGAAGTAGAGGCGTTGTCGTGCCTTCTTCACAACACTGTCAATGTGTGTGGTCCATGTCAAGTCCTCGGATATGTGGGCTCCGAGGTACTTGAAACTGTTCACTCTCTCAACCGGTGCCCCGTCGATGCTGAGGGGGCTGTAGTCCTTGACCCCCGACCTCCTGAAGTCCACAATCATCTCTTTTGTTTTGCTGACGTTCAGGGAGAGGCAGTTCTCCTGACACCACTGTGACAGATTCTCTACCTCTTTCAGGCCCACCACTACTGTGTCATCAGCAAATTTGATGATTGTGTTGTTGTTCCGCTGTGCCACACAGTCATGTGTGTACAGGGAGTAGAGGAGGGGGCTCAGAACACAGCCCTGGGGGGCCCCTATGTTGAGCGTGATGGATGAGGAGGTGCAGTTGCCTGCTCTTACCACCTGGGGTCTGCCCGTCAATGTTATTTTGTGTGACGCCATTTTGGATGGTATTCCAGACGCTTTTGTGACTGATGTATTGCCATGTTCCAGGGACGGTGGGGCTGTACCTGAGGCGGTGCATCCTACTCTGGATGTTCACGCTTTGCAGTATCCTGAACTGCCAGTGCCAGGTGGGATGGATATGGGCGCTGTGGTGGTATCAGAGATCTATGGTTTTTGTTTTTCTGTGTTCTGTCCTGTTGA
The DNA here is from genome assembly GCF_963971535.1 of Notolepis coatsorum. Classification (NCBI taxonomy): domain Eukaryota; kingdom Metazoa; phylum Chordata; class Actinopteri; order Aulopiformes; family Paralepididae; genus Notolepis; species Notolepis coatsorum. The sequence goes on along the minus strand of NC_140172.1, from coordinate 97,352,707 downwards.
GCGCAGTGAGCTTAGCTCTCATATTGATTTTGGTTTGCACTCTCTTTTTGACAGGTCGGTATCGGTGGAGGGGCCTGTTGAAATGGAGCTTATATGTGATAAGGTCTTGGTTTGTCGATGGGGTCCTAAGCCTTACGCCTCAGTGGAGGAGGAGCCTGCCCCACTCCAGCCATATACCGCAGTGGAGGAACCTTTTGTGAGGTCTAGCTTGCCCGAGAGTCGGGACAGGGTTGTTTTTTGTTTTACACAGCATTGGCGAATGTTCCACAGTGGGGAGCATGCGACAAGGTTGATGGTCGTGTTCGACAGGGGCCGGCCCATTATCTCTGTTGTGGTAGTGGCCCTGACAATTAATGGGTCACAATATTTTTTGTTTACGGGTTTGATGTGTAGTGGTTGCCTCTTGGGCAACCATTTTGGTGGGGGAGGTGTTATGTACCATGAGAAGGCGAGGGTGTTCCCAAACCAGAAACCATGGGTGGACAGTACCATCAGAGCAGCCCTGAACTCTCGCACCACTGCTTATAACCGGGGCAGAGAGTCAGGAAACATGGAAGAGTACAAGACAACAGTCTACACTCTGCGCAAGGCTGTCAAACTTGCTAAGAGGACGTATGCCGACAAGATGGAGGCACAAATGGCACAGAATGACACAAGAGGCTTATGGCAGGGACTGAGGGCTATAACTGACTACAAAGTCAGCGCCCCCTCAATGGGGAGCGACGACGCCTCCCTTGCGGACCAGCTCAACACCTTCTACGCGCGGTTTGGTGCAAACAGTGGCACTGCTAGCCCAACGGCTAGTGACGTCACTGGTGCGCCGGCTGTTGTGGAGGGGGGGGGGCATCCGCGGGGGGGCGGGGACGCTCTCTCCTTGACGGTACACAGTGTGAGAAGAGCATTTATGCAGGTGAACACCAGGAAGGCTGCTGGCCCAGATGGTATAAAAGGACGCATACTTAAGTCCTGTGCCAACCAGCTTGCCCCGGTGTTCACCGCCATATTTAATCAATCCCTGGCGGAGTCAGTGGTCCCTGCCTGCTTCAAGATGTCTACCATCATCCCTGTACCGAAGAAACCCTCCCCAACATGTCCAAATGACTACAGACCAGTGGCACTCACCTCTGTGGTCATGAAATGTTTTGAGAGGCTGGTCAAGGACCACATTTGTGCCTCCCTCCCCAGTGATATGGACCCTATGCAATTTGCATACAGGACAAACAGGTCCACTGACGACGCGGTCTCCCAGGTACTGCACAGCACCCTCTCCCACCTTGACCGTCAGAAGGGGGGCTATGTGAGACTGTTGTTCATTGACTACAGCTCAGCGTTCAACACCATAGTCCCCACCAGACTGGTGGACAAGCTGATCGAGCTGGGTCTGAGCTCCGCCCTGAGCGCCTGGGTACTGGACTTTCTGAGTGAAAGACCCCAGGCGGTCAGGGTGGGGGGTCAGACCTCCAACACCATCACCCTGAGCATCGGGTCCCCCCAGGGCTGTGTTCTAAGCCCCCTCCTGTACTCACTCTACACACACGACTGTGTGGCCAAGTTCAGCTCCAACTCCATAGTGAAGTTCGCAGACGACACGGTGGTGGTGGGGCTGATCTCGGACAACGACGAGAAGGCCTACCGGGAGGAGGTTGAGGTACTGGAACGCTGGTGCCAGGACAACAGCCTGCTCCTGAACATTGGTAAAACCAAGGAGCTGATCGTGGATTATAGGAGAGGACAGCAGAAGACACACACACCACTGATGATTAACGGGGCTACCGTGGACAGGGTGAGCAGCTTTAAGTACCTGGGGGTCCACATCTCAGAGGATCTGACATGGTCAACACACATAGACACAGTAGTAAAGAAGGCGAAACAGCGCCTCTACCACCGGAGACAGTTAAGGAAGTTCAGAGTATCGGGGAAGATACTCCAGTCCTTCTACTCAGGAGCTGTAGAGAGCATCTTGACCGGAAACATCACTGCCTGGTATGGAAACAGCACGGCACAAGACAAGAAGGCCCTACAGAGAGTGGTGCGCTCAGCCGAGCGTACCACGGGTATTGCACTACCTCCCCTGCAGGTTCTATACAACAAGAGGTGCAAATCCAGAGCCTGCAGGATAATGAAAGACCCTCACCACCCCAATAACAGCCTGTTCCAGCTGCTGAGGTCAGGCAGACGCCTGCGAACCCCAGCTACTAGGACAGAGCGGCTTAGGCTCAGCTTCTTCCCCCAGGCCATCAGAGCCCTAAACAATGAACATTGAGTGCCACAGAACACTGAACTATCCACACACAAGCACACATGAACACACACACGACACGCACGCTGTGCACGCTCACACACTAGCAGCCACTTATCACTTTAACATGAGCGGGCACACACTCATGCCGCACACTTATGGCCAAAAGGAAAGGCCACTTTAAATTACAATAACAGGAACAGTGTATTGCACTACCAAAGCTACCTAGCATGTCCTATATGCTCTGTAAATAACTATGTACAGATACCGAGATGTCACACCATGTTACCTGTTACCTGTTTATTGCACAATGTTTTTTTTTTATTGGATTCTATTATATATTTATATTTGTTTATTGCACATCGTTGCGGGCAAGACCACCCGCATTTCATTGTATACTTGTATGGCGTGACAATTAAAACTCTTGACTTGACTTGAGCTTGATTACTCCTGTGTCACTGTGCAGGCAGAAGAGGGCTTCTAATTAGCTGATTGCTGCTGATTGGATACCTGCCTGGCAGGTTAAAGCCACTTCCTCAATGCACACATGCAGGCTGACTGTTGCTAGAAGAGTTTGTGGAAACAGAGTCTTTTCACGTTCCACCATTCTTTGATCGTTAGTTTGTGCTATTATTCATAGTTAGAGTATTCTTTTGGTTTAAACACAGGCATTTGTGTCTGTTTGCACTTATGTTGCATCCCTTTGAGCCAGGGTCGTAACATGACTTTACTCACCCTTCAACAACTCAATAGTGCTCTATCCCTTCTTCATTTGATCGTTTTGTTACCTATATTATTGCACACATGTTTGTGCTTGTTCGTGTTCACGACAAACTGTTATGTACCATGCTCTTGGTTACTCCTGTGTCACTGTGCATGCAGGTGATTGCTGCTAATTGGCTGATTGCTGCTAATTGGACACCTGCCTGGCAGGCTCAAAGGCACTTCCTCACCCACACATGCAGGGTCACGGTTGCTAGAAGAGATTGTTGAAACAGTGTCTCTTCCCTTTCCACCACTTTGATCTTTAGTTTGTGCTAGTTATCATAATTAGAATAGTCTTTTGGTTTAAACACAGACCATTGGTGTCTGTGTGCACTAATGTTGCTTCCCTTTGAGCCAGGGTCGTAACACATGCGTTGTGGACCAGAGCCACGTATATACTCGTGGCAAGTTGTTATTGTTTTATTCCTTATTTATAGCGCTATTAACGTCCGCTATTGAGATCCATTACCTACCCACATATTTGATTTTCGAAACATGCAATACCGACCAGATCCGCTTAGGGGCGCCATCGCTCCACTGCAGTATCATTGAGGGGATTTAAAAAGAAAATCTTTTACAGTCCTGTGGGCGGATCATATGAGCCTCGATTCCAAACAAAGACCCTCCATCTTTGATCCAGTTACAGAACGTATTTTTCAGCCTGGAATAATGGGATTTATGATTAGCCAATGGACATATCGATCTACCCGAATCCGAAGACTAATGAAGAAATGCTGCCGGCGATCACATGGCCTGACGGTAGGACACTATTCCCCCAAATTACAGCTGGATTGGACATTGTTTTAAAACCTAACGTGATGATCAGTGAACATGGCTGATTGAACGCACACTATATTGCTAATCAATAATACTAATCGGCGTTCCCCGCCACCCTCATTTCATCCATAGATGCTCTGTAATAGTCCGGATGCTACGCAGTTTGTTTTATTTCATTCGTATATATACAGCAGAAATGGCGTTTGATATAACGGCGCCAACGTTTAGCCTATTTTCTAGCTTCCTGGAAAAAAGACTAGACGAAAAGCGCGATAAACCTTATATTCGCGACGCTATAAAATGACAACCAACCGATGGATTTTTATTTTCTTTAAGCCATTATGAAGGCACGGTTTATGCACTCAAGTGACAATGAGAATGGACAGATAGCAATACTATAAATGATATATATATATATTAGGGCTGTCAGTTTATCGCGTTAATTAGATTAATTAATTACACAGCAAATTATCGCGTTATGAAAATTGACGCAAAATTAATTACAGCCGACCTATATTTACTTTAGACAAGTGGCAAATCGGTGCGCTTTTATTTTGAAATCCACGCTTGAGTTGGGCGTATTAAACTTGGCCCATTGAATGACCCGTAGCCTACTTGATCGTCACTTCACACATGCGTCGTCTATCAAACAAAACAAACACACAAAGGAATTAGCTCAGCTGGAACAAGATGTCAGCATCACCCGAGGCGATACTCCTGGGACCTATGAACGGCAAGTTCAATTTCAAAAAGAATATAGATGGGACAGTAAACAAGACCATTGTAATATGTAGCTTATGTCAAAAAGAATTTGCGTATCACCGAAGCTGCTCTAGTCTAACGTATCACATGAACGCTAAACATGTCCAGGCAAGTTGTTCGAGCAGCTCCAGTGTAGCTAACGTTAGCTCCAGAGCAACTCGCACGCTTCGTCAAACCACTCTTGGAGAATTACCGTTAGGCAAACGGTTGAGTAAATCCACCACAGACAAACTAACCAACAGCGTCGCGAAGTGGATAGCAAAATATTGTAGGCCAATAGCTATAGTGGAAGATAAGGGTTTAGCGGAGTCATTTCGAATAGCGTCGTCTGACCCAAATTACAAGCTACCCTCGAGAGCTACAGTGATGAAAAGGATCCACAACATGTATGACACAGAGAGGGAGGCGAGGGAAGAAGTGTTGGCACGGGCTGGCCCAATGGCCCTAACGGGTGATCACTGGACGTCGGTGGGCAATCATAATTATTTGGGTGTCACAGTGCACTTGATCGATACTGAGTGGAAACTGCAATCATTTGCATTAACGGTGACCAAAACTGTGGGCCGCCATTTCGCCGATGCGTGTGCTGAACAGTTCAACACAGTAATAGAGGAGTGGAATATAAAAGATAAAGTCACATCTATTGGGACTGATTCCGCCCGTAATATGATAGCAGCAGCGCGCTATATGCCGTTCCAGCACATGCCATGTGCTGCACACGTGCTGCAAAGAACCATCACAGTCTCCCTTGAGGACAGAAGCCTTGACACCACCCTGGCAAAGTGCCGCAAGATTGTAGGCCACTTCAAGCACAGCCCTGCCAGTACAGAAGAACTGCAGCAGCAGCAGACTGCCCTCGGACAAGCAAAAGAGCCCATGATACAAGATGTATCCACAAGGTGAGACTGTTTAACTACCTGTTGTATGCTTAGGGTAAATTTAGTGTGTGTGTGTGTTTATTTCTTTGTGTTCTGTACAATTGCATCATGCTGCATTAACAACCCCCAGTGGGACTAATAGTTATTTTATTGAATTGGAAGGTGGAATTCGACACTGGCCATGATCTCACGGTACCTGAGGAACCAGGAGGCTGTGACTGCCACTTTGGCCCAACAGAACCACAAGCTGTCCATGCTGACCCCCACAGAGTGTGACAAACTGAAGAAGCTGGAGCTTGTACTTGAGCCCTGCAGGTAAGTGTCTCTCCCTCTCTCTCTCCCCCCATACACCCCCCTCCTCTCTCTCTCTCCCCCATACACACACCTCACACCCCACTCTCTCTCTCCCATACACACACCTCACCCCCCAATCTCCCCCATACACACACCTATCTCTCTCCCATACACACACCTCACCCCCCCCTCTCTCCCCCATACACACACCTATCTCTCCCATACACACACCTCACCCCCCCTCTCTCCCCCATACACACACCTATCTCTCTCCCATACACACACCTCACCCCCCCCCTCTCTCCCCCATACACACACCTATCTCTCCCATACACACACCTCACCCCCCCCTCTCTCCCCCATACACACACATATCTCTCTCCCATACACACACCTCACCCCCCCCCTCTCTCCCCCATACACACACCTCACCCCTCTCTCTCCCATACACACACCTCACCCCCCCCCCTCTCTCCCCCATACACACACCTATCTCTCTCCCATACACACACCTCACCCCCCCTCTCTCCCCCATACACACACCTATCTCCCTCTCATACAGACACCTTCACCTCTTTCTCTCTCGCTCTCTTGTTTCACTGCAGGTATGTGACTGAGCTCCTTGGAGGGGAAACCTACGTCTCATGCTCTGTGGTGCTCCCCGCACTCTGCCACCTAAACCGCATCATGGACCTCAACGAGGAGGATCCGGGCTACATGGTAAAGTTCAAGGCCAGCTTCACGAAGGACCTGGACGCACGCAAAGCGACCCTCAACAACAGATGGCTGAAGCTGGCTACAGCCCTCGACCCGCGATTCAAGGACTTGAAGAGCGTACCAAAGGACGAGAGGGATGAGGTGTGTGTGTGAATGAGAAGACCAGTGTTAAGTCCTTAGGCTGTCATGAAAAGTCCTATGCAACTAATTAATTGTCCCTCTTATTAGGTGTGGACCTGGCTTAAAGAGATGCTGCCAGGACCAGAAGCAGACAAAGCTGCTCCACAAGCCACAGAGGACGAGCCACCAGCGAAGAGGACCCTCCTCCTGCTGTCTTCAGACTCTGATTCAGATGAAGTCAGGGTACTGTCAGGACAATTAGACCTCTACAAAGCTGAGCCCAGCATCGGAATGAATGACTGTCCACTGGAGTGGTGGGCAGCTCACGCAAAAGCCTATGGACAGCTGTCTCCTCTTGCTCGCAAATATCTGGCTACTCCTGCTACCTCTGTGCCATGTGAGAGGCTATTTTCACTTGCAGGTCACATAGTCCAAAAGAAGAGGGCAGCCTTACTCTCAGACAATGTAAACAAGCTTGTTTGTCTTAGCAATTGGCTCAAGGAATAGATTTGTCATGCATACAGTAGACCCTGCACTAGACCCTGCACTAGACCCTGCAGTCATGCCCCAGACCCTGTAGTAGACCCTGTAGTCATGCCCCCAGAAACTGTAGTAGACCCTGTAGTCATGCCCCCAGACACTGTAGTAGACCCTGTAGTCATGCCCCCAGACACTGTAGTAGACCCTGTAGTCATGCCCCCAGACACTGTACTAGACCCTGTAGTCATGCCCCCAGACACTGTACTAGACCCTGTAGTCATGCCCCCAGACCCTGTAGTCATGCCCCCAGACACTGTAGTAGACCATGCCCCCAGACACTGTACTAGACCCTGTAGTCATGCCCCCAGACACTGTAGTAGACCATGCCCCCAGACACTGTACTAGACCCTGTAGTCATGCCCCCAGACCCTGTAGTCATGCCCCCAGACACTGTAGTAGACCATGCCCCCAGACACTGTACTAGACCCTGTAGTCATGCCCCCAGACACTGTAGTAGACACTGTAGTCATGCCCCCAGACACTGTAGTAGACACTGTAGTCATGCCCCCAGACACTGTAGTAGACACTGTAGTCATGCCCCCAGACACTGTAGTAGACCCTGTAGTCATGCCCCCAGACACTGTACTAGACCCTGTAGTCATGCCCCCAGACACTGTACTAGACCCTGTAGTCATGCCCCCAGACACTGTACTAGACCCTGTAGTCATGCCCCCAGACACTGTACTAGACCCTGTAGTCATGCCCCCAGACACTGTACTAGACCCTGTAGTCATGCCCCCAGACACTGTACTAGACCCTGTAGTCATGCCCCCAGACACTGTAGTAGACACTGTAGTAGACCCTGTAGTCATGCCCCCAGACACTGTACTAGACCCTGTAGTCATGCCCCCAGACACTGTAGTAGACACTGTACTAGACCCTGTAGTCATGCCCCCAGACACTGTAGTAGACACTGTACTAGACCCTGTAGTCATGCCCCCAGACACTGTAGTAGACACTGTACTAGACCCTGTAGTCATGCCCCCAGACACTGTAGTAGACACTGTACTAGACCCTGTAGTCATGCCCCTAGACCCTGTAGTCATGCCCCCAGACACTGTACTAGACCCTGTAGTCATGCCCCCAGACACTGTACTAGACCCTGTAGTCATGCCCCCAGACACTGTAGTAGACCCTGTAGTCATGCCCCCAGACACTGTAGTAGACACTGTACTAGACCCTGTAGTCAGTATATTAATATTTGAATAGTCATATTTGGCACTATATCGTCGAGTTGGACGTAGTCTATTAAGCTAATAATAGTCTGTTAATATATAGTGCTTCGTGCGGTGAGAATACTACCGTAGTCAGTACCCCATCGTTTCGGGCAGAGAACTGGCTGCTTATCCAGGGTGGTTGACCCCACGTGAAGCTGCACCCGAGGAGCCCCAGAGCCGACGAGCGAGTGGACCTGTATACCGGATTATTCTGCCGACGACAGCCCGCCTTCCCAGGCACGGATTATGCTTTGTATACTTTGATTATTCCATGGATAAAGACCCCCGACACTGCCGTGTGTTGGAACCCCCCCCCCCTGGAGAGGACGCAAGGTGAGGAGACGCTCTGCAAGACGAGGTCGCTTCACGTCTCTCCTCCGTGGACCGGATGACGCCGGCCCACAAAGAGTCCACCTGCTTTCATCTGTGGTCCAAGGATCGCCGGCGCATTGAACGGCACTACAGTGGGTTCACCTGGGATACCCTTGGCCGGATGAGGCAGCCGGATTCTACCCCCCCCCCCCCTCCTACTCCTGTCGGCTTACAAGCGACCGGATTAACCCCCCCCTAGTGTGTCCAGTATATAATCATTAAAGTATCATTGCTGTTATTCCCTAAACTATTCCAGGTCGTACTGTACTAGACCCTGTAGTCATGCCCCCAGAAACTGTAGTAGACCCTGTAGTCATGCCCCCAGACACTGTACTAGACCCTGTAGTCATGCCCCCAGACACTGTAGTAGACCCTGTAGTCATGCCCCCAGAAACTGTAGTAGACCCTGTAGTCATGCCCCCAGACACTGTAGTAGACCCTGTAGTCATGCCCCCAGACACTGTAGTAGACACTGTACTAGACCCTGTAGTCATGCCCCCAGACACTGTAGTAGACACTGTACTAGACCCTGTAGTCATGCCCCCAGACACTGTAGTAGACACTGTACTAGACCCTGTAGTCATGCCCCCAGACACTAGCTTGCTGTGGGCTGTTTTGATTTTTGAGGATACTGTAGCTTAGTGTAAACTGTTATTGGCTGTATCAGCAACAAATGTTACCTTATTGAGAGGTATGTTTTCATTCATTTTATTTTATTCAATTTAATAAAATTGATTTCTAAAGCATTCTTCACTTGCAGGTCACATAGTCCAAAAGAAGAGGGCAGCCTTACACACAGACAATGTAAACAAGCTGAAGCTTGTTTGTCTTAGCAATTGGCTCAAGGAATAGATGTCATGCATACAGTAGACCCTGTAGTAAACCCTGCACTAGACCCTGATTTTTGAGGATACTGTAGCTTAGTGTAAACTGTTATTGGCTGTATCGGCAACAAATGTTACCTTATTGAGAGGTATGTTTTCATTCATTTTATTTATTTATTTATTCAATTTAATAGAATTGATTTCTAAAGCATTCTTCACTTGCAGGTCACATAGTCCAAAAGAAGAGGGCAGCCTTACACTCAGACAATGTAAACAAGCTGAGGAATAGATGTCATGCATACAGTAGACCCTGTAGTAGACCCTGCACTAGATCCTGCAGTAGACCCTGCAGTAGACCCTGATTTGAGGATACTGTAGCTTAGTGTAAACTGTTAGCTGTATCAGCAACAAATGTTACCTTATTGAGAGGTATGTTTTCATTTTATTTATTTTATTTATTTAATAAAATTGATTTCTAAAGCATTCTTCTTGGTGTATTTAATTGATCAGTCACCTGCCACAATAATGTAATGTCCTTGAATTTTAAATATTTATATGAATATGAAATATAAATATGCGATTAAAATGCGATTAATTAGATTAATTAATTACAAAACCTGTAATTAATTAGATTAAAAATTTTAATCGCCTGACAGCACTAATATATATCTCTTAGAAAGTACATAGGTTTGTAAACAAACCGCTGTCCTCTGAGGCATAAATCGGCGCAAGACTGCGGACGCCAAAGTGTACCTTCTGTGTATTGTCGCAGTGAAAAGGGTTAACCGTTTGGTAGCGCAGCAGTGAAAGGGTTAAGATGTTTTGAGAAGGGGGGGCGCAGTGGTGAAGCTCGCCTAGGGCGCCAAATGTGCTAGGTCCGCCCCTGAGTGTGGCTGCGGGAATTTTTATGAAACATTCGGATATTTTCACAGGTCTTGTGTGCAGCGGTCTCGTCGTGCCACTGTGCTACTGTACAAGACCCGCGAAGGCAAAGGTGGAATCTCTGGACATAAGCAATGCCATTTAAAGCTAAACTATGTGTTTCTCTCTTGTGAGAAGAGGGATAACTTCTTCAGTTCGATTTGATTTGATCTTTATTTATCTCGAACATTTCAACCAATACACACATTTTGTAATAACAAACAAAACTAAAACGAAATAAAATACAAATAAACTTAAATGTATCTTCCTATGGAAGGAATAATCAACATAGCTCCAGACAAATGGTTTTGTTTGAGAAGGGACAGAAAGAAGCAAAGCTGATCTGGTCCTGCCCCTTCCTTACAATATCATATTCATATGTAATAAGTTATCTATCAATAGATAGTTAACTAACGCAATAGATAGTTAACTAATCAAAGTATCAGAATGTTTATAGAAATTCCTGCGGGCCATCCTCTCACGAGAACACTCGCAAATAATCTGCACATGTCAAACGGTGTGGCTCGTGAGAGCTGTCGTGGCTTAGGGCAGCCAGTTATATCAATATCGTAATGGCGAAACGACCAGGAGGACAGTGTGATTTAAGGGACATGTTTAAAAAGGCTAAAAATAATATAACAGGTAAGTCAAGTGCAGGGATGTAAAGTACTTGAGTAATTGTACTTTGTTACAATACTTAAGTACTGTTTTGGGGGATTTGTACTTTACTCGAGTATTATTAGGTTTGTATACTTTGTACTTTTACTCCATTACATTTCAGAGATAAAAAACATACTTTTTACTCCTTACATTTAAAATGCAGACCTACAAAGTACAAAGTACAAATCTCACAGGTCCAACCATTTTAATTAGTATATTTTAATTGTTTATCTGGCCGAACTAACATTAACGCTATTAATCCTGCGACCGCAGGTAAACAGCCAATCAAATCCCCATCAATGGAAAATGAACCTGCCCATACCCATGCTGATTGGTCCTTGTGCAACACTAGAAAGCGGGGATCTTTGATTAAACACCTGCTATCAGAAGAATAGACAGTCAGATCCGCATTATGCTGTGGTTAATATTGTGATATTATTCAGGGTACTCCAGTATTCTGTCTTTAATATTGTGATATTATTCAGGGTACTCCAGTATTCTGTCTTTAATATTGTGATATTATTCAGGGTACTCCAGTATTCTGCCTTTAATATTGTGATATTATTCAGGATAATCCAGTATGCTGTGGTTAATATTGTGATATTATTCAGGATACACCATTCTGTTTTTAATATTGTGATATTATTCATGCTGTGATGTGAATGCCGTCCATGTTAGTTTACCTTCAATGGAGAAGTGCATTAAATAATTTTAATGCAAAAAAAGTGTCCTCTGTTCTTTCATTTCAGCATTGTCTATCGCATAACACATTCCATTGTGGGCAGAGTGTATGCTTGGTTTCATTCCAGCCTTGCCTAAACACCAGCTGATGATTTCACTAATTGGCTCACCTCTTCAACTAACTCACCTGGTGCAATGTGTAGTTAAAATGAAAACTTGGCCCACAATGGAATGAGTTTGAGACCCCTGGTTTATCCCTTTAAAAAAAAATGTACTTATACTTTTTAGTACTTAAGTACATTTAAAAGTAGGACTTTTTGACTGTTACTCAAGTGTGTTTTTAGCCAGATACTTTGACTTTTACTTGAGTCAGATTTTGAGATGGCACCCATACTTTCACTTAAGTATAATAGGTACTTTTTACACCCCTGGTCAAGTGTCATTACTTTAGTTATCAAAGGTTGAATCTCTGGACATAAGCAATGACATGTAAAGCTAAACTACGTGTTTCTCTGAAGAGGGCTAACTTCCTCAATTAGATTTGATTTGATTTTTATTTATCTCGAACATTTTCAACCAACACACACATTTGTAATAACAAAAAAAAACGAAAACGAAATAAAATAAAATACAAATAAATTTTTATATATCTTCCTATGGAAGGAATCATTAACATCCAAGTCTTCATGGTTTAACGTAGCTATCTAAACCATGCAGACTTGGATGTCTTTAACCAGGCTAGAATTTGTGTCAACTAATAATCAGAGCACACAGGCATTTGCATAATAGCTAATATTATGTGCTGAATGTGATAGTCTTGAAGTCTGGTGACTGCTTTGGGAGTAAATCTTTGAGTTACCGTGACTGTGAGTTTAACATACCGTGGGGTAACTTTGACTCTTTGACTCTTTTGGCTCTGACAAATAATTCAAGGCACAGCAGAGAAATTAACCATCAACAGTTTTTTCATGCCCTGGCTGTTAGTATAGAGACGAGAATGGGTTGCCTGCCTGGTAAACAGAGAAGTAAGGAAGAATACCAGAGAATTCTAAACAACCTCAGAGTGCTGCAGCCTTCTAGCTGGCCAGATGTGTGTGGGGTGCGTTATGCTGAAAAGGAAGTACAGGAACTCTGCTCCTTTTTTAAGCTTGACAATGGCAGACAAGTTCAGAGAGGGATGAGGGAATATATTCATATGGTCACACACAAAACTGATGATGAAATGACGCCACCAGCACCAGAAGACCTGAAACCCCTCCTCCAAGCAGTGAACACTCTGGTCATCTCCACAGCTGAGTGTGAGCGTGGGTTTAGTCACATTTTAACCACAAGTAGAAGCTCCCTAGAGGTGAAAAGCATGTCAGCCTTGCTTTTCATCAAGTGTGTTGGCCCTCCACTGAAAAAGTTCAGACCAGATGTTTATGTCAAGTCTTGGCTTCAAAGCCATTGCTTAGCTAACGACCCAAAAGCAAGAGCCAGAAAAATTGAGGACAAAAAACATGATTATGGAAATCGTTGGAAACTTCTATGACACGAGGAGAGTGGGGTAGGCAGCCATTGACAAGATTGGTCCTATTTTGTATTTTCTGTATACTTTTGAATATATTTAGCTATTTTTTTTATAATATTTTTTTTACTTGATTGCCAACAGCAATACAATATGACAGTACAGACCAAATAAAAAAAAGTAAACACTTAAAAACAAATAACCTTGAGATTGGGTCCCTCCTCCAAAGCATTCCCGCCTACACAAATATACCTACATATTTCTACCTCTATATATATACCCATAATACACACATGTATATTTCCCTCCATCCTGTCTCAAAGCAGTGTGTCCCAAGCCTACCCAAGATAGCTAGTAATTGACCTCCATCTCCTCTTAAAGAGAGGCATCTTCAGCTATAGCTGGGCTGTCATGTGTTCCATCGTATATACATGTTTAACCTTCTGTATCCATTGACCAATCGTGGGGGGCTCAGGTTTCATCCAATTAATAGTAATAATTTTTTTGCAATCATCAATAAGATATGTAGTATAGTACTGATCCGTGTCCAACACTCCACTATTGTATTCATCTCTAGTTCCCACTTTTTAATATGTAGAGTGTTATCAGACATGTCTAGCCTTAGATTTTGGTACATAAGGGATATTTGTTTTTTTGTCAATATCGGGCATTCACACAGTCGTATAAAAAGGGTTTCTGTATTGGTTGGTTCTTCCTTAATAGTATCCCAATCTGTGTGTTTAGTGACATAGTTTCTAATTTGTAAATATCTGTATAAGTGCTATTTGTTTTTCTAAGCAGTTTCAATTAGCATTTGATGCCCTGTTAAAAAACTAAAAATGTAACTGCAATAAAATGATGATGGATCAATATTCTTCTCATTCTTTTCCTCCTTTTTTCAGAACGGGTTATTGTTTAATCACAATTGAAAATGTAGATACCAGTAACTGCTTTTTTTAAATACACTATAATTTAATATTCTAGAAACACATTTGACTTTGTTGGATTGAACAAAATGGTAAATTGGGACTGTTAACCTACAAGACCATAGACTTCCATTACAACCACTTTTGACCCTAACTGTAAGAGCAGTGGTGCCATGGCAGCCTGGGCGGGGACTGACTCCAATTCTGAGGTGCCAAACATCCATAATAACATCATGCATGTTGTTTTAGAAGTTTATTATCTTTGTGCTTACAATAATCAAAAGGTACGGTACACAGTTGGTCTTATTGTTGTGCCATTATCAGCACAAAATATGTCCCCATTATGATCAAATCCACCATCCCCATGGCTGCAGATCCCGGGGGGGGGGGGTCTTCACAACTCGAGTACTGCTCACGCTGCCCCCGCTACTTCCTGCTTCCACCGCACCGGCGTCACCAAAGCGACCTGTAGGAGTCGCTGTCCACAACGTCAAATCCCCACCCACCGGCTTTCCCACCCTCTAACACTTGCCAATTGTGTTAGTATGAACGACCGGCCAGCCGGTAGCAACGCCGATAGATGCTGGGCTCGAACCCAGCGTCTCCTGCGTTAGTGGCGAGCGCCTTGCCCACTGCGCCAATCAGCCGCCCTGTTTAGCATGGTTTTATAGTCATACGGGTTAGTATCAATGGGTCTGTGTCTCTAATTACCATATTGACTCATCAGTCTAGTCTCGAGTTCACGAGATCCTCCCTCACTCAACTAAGCTGTTCTGATTTGACGGTTTTGCTGACGTTAATATAGCACTGATTTGCAGTAACGCCCCCTCTATGGTTGTAGTGCAGTGTAACCCGAAACTTCCTCAAACAGGTTTTCAACAGGCAGAGAACAAGCGAGAGGGAGAGAGAGAGAGAGAGAGAGAGAGAGAGAGAGAGAGAGAGAGAGAGAGAGAGAGAGAGAGAGAGAGAGAGAGAGAGAGAGAGAGAGAGAGAGAGGGACGGCGGGAGGGACTGCAGAAGTGTGTGTAAATGTGTGTGCGCCATCTCTCTCCCTCGTCGGGGACACACAGGCATGCGTTGCTCATGGGACGGGGTTGCCGTGCAACCAGTCTGTGAGCAGAAGCACGCGCACGCACATGCACGGATGTGCACGCGCGTGCACACAGGAATGCGCTGCACTCGACTGATGCGCCAACTCGCTAAGTACTACTTTGCATAACAATACGGCCGGCCGTCAGGTGTGTTCAAATACGTTCTCAGATACATTCACACAAAACTTGTGAATGAAATGTGTTACATTCCATTCGTAGAGGCAATTAGGCACTGTCTTACATTTACATTTACATTTAGTCATTTAGCTGACGCTTTTATCCAAAGCGACTTACAAGTTCTGTACGACAAGCCATCAGGAAGGGCACAACTCTATCAGCTGAGCAACAATGTTCATCAAAGTGTTGAGTGCTACAGTGTAGGTTAGTTTATTAGGACAAGTGCATGACAGTACGGTTAGTTAGGGTTAGATTTTTTTTTTTGTAGTTTTTTTTAAAATTCAGATAATGGTTGAAGAAGTGCGTCTTTAGTCGACGGCGAAAGATTGGACGTGATTCGGCTGTCCTAACTGGGGTGGGTAGTTCATTCCACCATTGTGGGGCAAGGACTGAGAATAGGCGACTTCTCTTTGATGACCCTCCCGGAGCTTGGATAGGAGTAGGTCTGAGGCGGCCAGAAGATGCAGAGCGTAGGGGTCTTGAGGGTGTGTAGTTAGAGACCATTGACCGGAGGTAGGCGGGAGCGGTTCCCTTTGCCGCCCGGTATGCTAGGTCGAGGGCCTTGAAGCGGATTCGTGCAGCAATGGGGAGCCAGTGCAGGTCCCTAAGAAGTGGGGTGACATGGGCCGACTTCGGTAGGTTTGAGATCAGGCGGGCCGCTGCGTTCTGAATGAGTTGAAGAGGCTTAGTGGCAGTGGCCGGGAGGCCAGCGAGCAGTGCATTGCAGTAGTCGAGGCGGGAGATGACTGTTGATTGGACGAGGAGTTGGGTGGCTTCTTTTGTCAGGAAGGGGCGGATCCTTCTGACGTTGCTCAGGAGGAATCGGCAGGTTCTGGTCGTCGCTGTGATGTGAGCAGAGAAGTTCAACTGGTCGTCGAGGACAACACCAAGGTTCTTGGCGGTCGGGGACGCAGTCACAGCTGCATTCTCGACTGTGATTGAAAGGTCGGTTAGGGGGGAGGATTTGGCCGGCAGGTGGAGCAATTCTGTTTTGCTTAGGTTCAGTTTGAGGTGGTTGGACGTCATCCAGGCGGAGATGTCGGACAGACAGGCCGAGATCCGCTCAGAGACGTGGATATCTGAGGGAGGGAAGGAGAGGAAGAGTTGAGTATCGTCGGCATAACAATGGTAGGAGAAGCCATGAGTCTTTAGTCTGTGTATGCGAGGGAACATTTATGCGAATGCGCGGGAGCGAGCGTACGTGCCAGGGAGCGCGCGTGCACGTGGCGTCATTAAAACATAGTGCATCCAGTCGTCCCATGAGCAACGCATGCCTGGGGACACAGCCACATACAGAAATACAGAATACTTTTGCATGAAATGCTTCTTTCTGTTTTGCTCCTGAGAGTGTGCTAGATAAAATAACAAGATAGTATAAAATAGTATAATATAAGTATAAAATAGAAAGTCAAGTACGTAAACAAGGGTAAACAAAACAAAAAAAGTTCAATAATACATATGTACAGTCTATACTTCTGTACAGTCTATACAGTCAGCTTCTATACAGTACAATGTATAATGGTGAGGTATAGCTTAGCTTGTGGTGCCACCTTGTGGTGGTGTGGTGCAATGAGGTGCATGAGATTAATGCCAATAAATATAAAGTGTGTTAGTGTCTAAAAGTGGGTAAAGTGGGTGCTACAGTGTGTTGTTTATTTAAAGTGAGTGTGTGCATGTGGATGTGTGTGTTGTGGGTGTATTTGATGGTCTGTTATTGTTCATTGTTCATTGAGCATCCTGATGGCCTGGGGGTAGAAGCTCCTTCTCTCTTCTCTCTGTGCTTGCCATGAGACTCCGGTATCGCTTGTGTAGTGGAAAATGTATAGTTTCTATATCATATGAGATCATAATTACATCATTACTATCGATCTCAGCCTCCCACAGAACTCTGTAATATATTAACTTTAACAGGCCTCTGTGGAGGGCTGTGTTTGTCTGCACCAAACAAAGGCATAATGACATATCCCGTGCAGAAGCATTTGGGTCATGATCATGAGATCGTATGATGTTAGGGGAGGATACGCCTGTTTAAACTTGTCATGTTGTCATGTGATCAACTGTTCTAGAATGTCTATAAAATGTCAATGTAAGGGGAGGGACGTCTCTCTCTTCCTCCTTCTCTGCCGGCGCCGGTTCTGTATCAATTCTGTTCTATATCAATTCTGTTCCATATCAATTCTGTTCTGTATCAATTCTGTTCTGTCTTGAACCAATGCTTTAAGTTGAATAAACTTCTGTCGATAATAATTAAGACCAGCCTTGTCTGCTTTCCTTAAGAAGCTCCTTTCTCCTTCACTTGCCTGACCGCAGCAGTTCAAAGAGGCAGTTGTTTGGGAAGTGTGTGTAAATGTGTGTGCGCCATCTCTCTCCCTCGTTGGGGACACACACACGCAAACTTGACTGTGTGTGTGTCGGGACGCATCTCTCCTCTCTCTCTCTCCCTTGTCGGAGCATTACACACAAACTTGACTGCGTGTGTGTCAGGGAAGCATCTCTCCTCTCTCTCCCTCTCTCTCTCCCTCTCTCTCTCTCTCTCTCTCTCTCTCTCTCTCTCTCTCTCTCTCTCTCTCTCTCTCTCTCTCTCTCTCTCTCTCTCTCTCTCGCTTGCTCATTCTCTCTCTTGCTTGCTCGTTCAGGCTGAAATCCTGAGGCTGGAAAATTATGCTTTTGAGTACACCATTAGAAATATAAAACAATGATTTTTAAATAAACCTTACAGATGTGTTCAATAGACTCACAGGAATTGTGTAAAGTTGCTCAAATAGTGCAAGGAATAGCATGTCCCCTTTAAATGTGTATTGTTCCCTGTGTGTTTTTATCATAGAGGTGTGGTTATACTTATACTGACGCATCATAGCTTTTTGCTCGCTGATGGGGTCCCATGTTGTGCAGTAGGTGCACTTTTTTCTTTTTCGCCCCTGCCCTTCAAACAGCCTGAGTCCGCCACTGGGTGTAAGTACTATCTTTGTCGTCTTGTCAGAGACATCCTGACATCTCTGTCTTTAATCAGTCGCACTCAGCTTGATACAGGAACTCAGCCTCTGACAATATCCCAGGTCCCATTCAAGCCTTATTTGCATCTTCTGCGTTTACCCTAAGAGACCTCGTTCGAGGATCACTTGAGCTCAGATCATCATCACTGCCAAGAAGTCCCTGGCTTCAAAATATGCAAATTGTTTAAAGAACCAATCAGTGATCCAAACATAAACAAAATGGGTAGCCCCACCACCAAAAATAAATACAAATGGACACAGGCCCCCAAAAGAAATTCATAATAATAATAATAATAATAATAATAATAATAATAATAATAATAATAATAATAATAATAATAATAATAATAATAATAATAATAATAATAATAATAATAATAATAATAATAATAATAATAATAATAATAATAATAATAATAATAATAATAATAATAATAATAATAATAATAATAATAATAATAATAATAATAATAATAATAATAATAATAATAATAATAATAATAATAATAATAATAAATTATGGTAGTGACCAAAAATTATGGATACCATGATAATTTTTCATAAGGGTGTTTTCTCTGGTTGATTGACTGAGCTCTTGATATAAGGACTAACATCAGCCAACAGGTTTATATGAGTTGTTAATTCTATTAACTGTATTTTGTGTCTGTAAAAGGTTGGTTTATGTTGGTAATGTTTGTAAACACTGGATTAAAAACAGACATCCGATTTACCATATAATGGGTTAAGAAAGCACTATATAGTGTATTTCCATCAATAGATCAAACTCTTCAAGCCTATAATGGTAATATACCCCGTATTGATCAAACTAATAAAAAAACGGAGTGGGCCTTTAACATCTGTTCTGCAGACAAGCAGACATTCCTTGGCATCTCTCCCTGACAGACAATTGACATTATTTTTCTGCAGCGTCAGCACGGGGCTATGCTCGCTGTTGTGATTTAGTTGTCACAGTCAAGTACTGTAGTTGTCATTTGTCATCAATACAGATTAAAGCTTATTTTGAGAGTATCTCGATTAGCCTACAGCACATCGCTGTTGTGACACTGAGACATTTTCAGCAGCTGGTATGTTGAAAAAAAGAAAATTGAGGTTGAAACAAATTGAGCCTGAAATTCCTGAGAGAGCTTTGTTACTTCACTAATAATATTAGTGATCTTGGCAAGTCAAAGTTAAAAACAAAACAGACAAAAGGAAGTATAAAACAGTAAAGTTACACAACAAAAGGTTAACCCTTTCACAACCACACTACAGAAGGTTAACCCTTTCACTACCACACTACAGACGGTTAACCGTCTCTAGTGTGGTAGTGAAAGGTTAACCTTCTGTAGTGTGGTAGTGAAATGGTTAAGTGATCACGTGTTGCTCTAGTGTTGAAAACGGAGCCAAATGTAATCTGATAACCCTGGTGTGTGCCCACTGGTGGAACCTTAACCAGCCAGTTTCTATGTGTATTTCAATGTTATTATTGTTGCTGTTCACATTGTTGTGTTTCATTTTACTTTTTGATGCCCCTTTGACCCTGGATCCTGGACTTTCTGACGACAGGCCCCAGGTAGTCAGGGTGGGTGGACACACCTCCAACTCAATCACCCTGACCATCGGGTCCCCCGAGGTTTGTGTCCTCAGCCCCCTGCTGTATTCGCTGTACACACATGACATTGTGGGCAGGTTCAGCTCCAACTCCATAGTAAAGTTTGCGGACAACACGTGGTGGTGGGCCTGATCTCTAACAATGACGTGAAGGCCTACCGGGAGGAGGCCTACTCCTGAACATTGGTAAGACCAAGGAGCTGGTTGTGGATTTTATGAGAATACAGCAGGGGTCACACACTGTGGATTATGGGGCTATCGTGGACAGGGTGAGCAGTTATATTTCGTATGGCATCGCTCCCGCTCTGAGCCTTACGAGATACTCTATATCTCCTGTGATACCTAATGTATCTCCCACGAACAAAAACACATGCACCCCACCTGTATGGGGCCCCGCCCCTTATGGTGGTACCACCCATATAATCATGACTCTGGTCATGACACACCCTTCCTCTATTTTCGTCCCAGCGTACTGGATGCTATGCACCATGCGAGCTAGCGGAATGAAAAGATTAAGGAAGATTAATAATGTTGGAAGCTTACCGGAGGTTGCTGGCCCCTGGCATCTTCGACGCATGTTTTCGGCGACACGACGGGCCTGTGATGTTCCTCGTTTGATGACTGCACATCGAGGTTCAGCTGTACAAGGCTGGCTGTCGGGCCAGCTTGTACTCAGGTAGGCCCTGTGTCTTCAGGCATGGGTATTAGTGTTGGTAATGCTGGTTTGTGTTGTTGACACAACCTTGTTGTGTGTTGGCGCCAGGGGCAAGATGGTTTGGTGAACGTTCTCTGCAGGGAACGGTTTCCAAGCTGTCTTGGGCGTGCTGCTAAAACATCTAAAGCTATGCTAACATGCTATCGCTACTGCCGCATGCTATCACTACTGCTAATTGCTATGCTGTTTTAATGTCTCCGCCGTGAGATGTTGTCACTCTCCCGCCTCTTGCCCGGTTCATCAATGAAGGTCAGTCGGTAGCTGTTGTGGGGTTTTGAGTTCTATTTACCTTTTTCGGGTAAATGGGTTGACAACGGGGTAGGTCGTGGCTAGGTTCTAGCCAGGTATTACCTTGTGTTCCGGCGGGGTTTGTTGAACGGTGTTCCCATCTGGGTTGGCGTCGGGTAGTGGGGCTATGGGTCCAGCCGACATGGTAAACATGTTGCGTGTCTGTGCACAGGCAATTGTTGTCTTGGGTTCCACATTGCCTGGCGTTAGGCTGCAGTAGTATAAGGGCAGGGCCGCTTGGGAGAAATGTGAGGCCCTGTGCGTTTTTAGACGCGAGGGCCCCCATCTCCTGGGGCGGCCCTGTGTAGGGGGCTATTGTTTCATTTTGTCACTCTGCTATGAGAAGGCTGTCTTGCTACAGCTTTCTCTCCTCTCAAACCATTCATACTGACGGTCAATCGGTATACTGGGGGAGTAGTGCGGGGGGGGGGCTTTGTTTACCTTTTTTGGTAAATGGGCTAAACTAGGGCTGGTGTTCTGTTGTGAATATTTTGAATGAAGACGGGTCTGGTCCGTCTCCCCTTAAACTTTGTGTGTATGGGTTTGCTCATTCTACAGTTTTTGTGGTTTAGCTCTTTTATTCATTTAACCTTTTCATGGTCCACACCACAGTGGAGGGTGCTGTTTGCAATCACCACTGGTGCTCCATGTTAACGTCAGTCCTTTGTTTTTGATATATTGAAACAATGCCCCGCCCGGCCGACACCATGGTCGGCCTGGCGAGTGGCTGGTGGGCTGTTAAGGCTTGTACCGCCACGGTATGGAATTGGCAACGATTAGAACTGTGTTCGAATTGGTGTTTTTTCTATTACAGAAATGGTGTCTGGTGGAGGGGCCTTGAGGGCCGGCCGACGTCGACACATCGCGCACGGTGTTGGTAAACCACTCCGTCGAGGATGTTGACGTTATTAGCTTTGACCCAGCCGCAAGCTATAACCGCTCAGGGTTCCCCTCTCCGCAGGGGATTTTGGTCTTCTGCTGGAGCGCGGGCGGTATTGTCCTAGGCCCTACACCGCCTCACACCGCGCAGCCAGAAGAAGGGAGAGCACGGCCTCGTCAGCGGCGATGACGGGGCCCTCGACAGGCGGCCATGTTTCCCCCGCCAGTGGTGCCCTGGTTGGAGAATCGACAGGGTATCGCGAGGCCGACAGTCTTGGCGGCCGAGGGATCGGCCATTTTGGGTGATTTCGGTGTTGGTAAACCACTCCGTCGTCATTTTGCCGCGAGCAGCCCGCTCCCCGTTCAATCCTCTCTCTGGTACCCCCAGAAGCGGGGCTCTGAGCGTTCTCCTTTGGCTGCGGGCCGCGAACCTTCATTGAAGCGTATGCGGCCCCATTCTTCGCTTCTCATGGAGACAGGGGCTGACACCCAGTTGATGGCTGAGCCTGGGTCTGTCCGTGAGAATGTTGTGCTGTCAAGCGGCTCCCACACCTTGAACTGTGTTGGTTGAGCCTGGTGTTACGTCTGTCAACTTAAGTGTTGTCAGCAGGGGGGCTCGAAACCTTTTGAGGCACACAGTGCGGGCTTCCCCGGCCTCGCCTTCGCCAGGCCAGGTATCATGTTGGTGCTCCCACTCCTGGAATATTGGCAAGTGGTCGCAGCTCACGTGGTTTGGGGTGGTAGTGATATCACTGCAGGGCTACGGTGTGTAGGAACCCATGGGGGCCTTACACCTTGCATGTCCGGCTGCAGAACAACTCCTTCAGCATGTTCTGGAGGGGTGTTCAGTGGGGGGGCTTTTTTGATCGGAAGCCCCCCGTATCAGACAGGCCCTTTTCTGTCGGGGTTCCCCCTTGGGTGCGATTGCCTCGTGGGTGGTGTCAGGGTCAGGTGTTCCGACACGGAACGCGCTCCTCGCACGATTCCAGGGTTGTCTTCGCACAGCGGGGGGGACCGGGCCAACTATCTACAGTTCCTGGCGGACCTGCGCCACGTGACGGCGGGTGCGTTGGGAGTGTCGTCACATATGACTACGGCAGTACCATATGTCGAGGTAGATGGAGAGAACGGTGAGGCGGGGACTTGTGTTTACACAACCCCACCCGTTTTCAGGTTTGGTACAGACCCTGTTGTCGGGGTCTCCAGCAGGGACAGCTCTGGTCGACGAGATCCAATCTCTGTGGACGAAGCAAGCCATCGTCGTGGCGTTCTCCTCCCGGTGTTCTCTGCCCGAGAAGTCGGGAGGGAGGGGTGTAAGACCCATGCTGGACCTGTCCCATGGGAAGGTTCAGCATTTTTTGGATCGTCTCCTACCTGTTGAACACTGTCAGGTGGGGGTCTGGTTCTCCTCCATAGACCTGTAGGATGCGTATGCGCATCCCCGATCTTCCATCCTAGGGCTTACCTACGCTTCCTTTGCAGGGTTAGCGTATGAGTACCAGAGGCTGCCGTTCGGTTTTCTCTGGCTCCCCGCATCTTCACCAAGTGCGTGGAGGCCGCACTGGGGCCTCTGCGTCATCCGGGGTTACGGAGTGTTCTGCCCTGATGACGTTCTGGTCCTTCGCGGTCAAGGTGGATCGTCAGGTCTCGTACCAGGCAGGTCTCTACCAGACTGGGGTTGCTGTAGACGGGATGTAGAGTATTCCTCTTCCCAGTCAACGGTTGGAGGGCTATGGGCATCCATCTCAGAGCGTGTTGTCAACACGCTCGGGAGGTTCCGTCCTAGGACGGTTACGGCGCTGTCTCACGTCACGTTTTCACCGACGCCTCCCTCGCTGGTGACGCGTCGGGCCAACGCAGTAGGGGGCAGCTGGCAAACCATGCTGCCCGGTCTGCGCTGCGTTCAATGTGTTGGTGTTGAAAGCGGTCCTTCTGGTCCACAAATGGTGTTGATCAGGACGGACGATACGACGTCAGTGTCGTGTATCGACAGACAGGGAGGAGTACGCTCCCCCTGTCTGCACCAGGCGGCGGGCGGCTGGCTATGGGCGTCCTCCATCTGCGCGGCCTAAGGGCTCCCCACATCCCCGGCAGGGAGAATGTGGGTGCAGGTGTACTGTCGCGGGGCGGCCCTCATCCTGACGGGTGAGGATTGCGTCTGGACATGGCCAGGCAGGTCTGGGACCGATGCCGTGCCGCCAGGGATTCTTCCCCATACATCTGTTAGGTCAGTTGTTGGGACGGGTACGTTGAGGGGCGCAGGTCCTTGATCCTGATGGTGTTACCATCTGGAATGCGCATGCTCCCTCCACTGTCGCGCTTACGCGGGCAGATGACGTATGTTCCAAGTGTGGTGTAAGGCGGGGGGCCAGGACTCAGTCTCCTGCCCCCTGGTTGCTGTCCTTAGTTACCTCCAGTCTCTCCTTGATAGACTGTCGGCTTCGACGGTGAGGGTATATGCAGCAGCTATATCCTCCTATCATGAGGGGTTTGAGGGGATGTCTTGTTCAGCCACCCTCTTGTGAAGCGTTTCCTGCTTGGCGCTCGACGCGTTAAGCCGGTGCAACGCTCCTTGGCTCCGACTTGGGATCTTCAATTGGTCCTCGGTCGGTTGTCCTTGGCCCCGTTTGAGCCGCTCGAGCGGGCGCCGTTGGGACAGCTGTCCTTCAGGACCGCGTTCCTTCTGGCTGTCACTTCCGCTAAACGCGTAGGTGAGCTCTGTGCTCTCTCGGTACGTCCAGAGTGCCTGTCTTTTCGGACCGATTGCGGTGTCACTCTGCGACCTAATCCTGCTTTCGTGCCTGAGAATATCCGGAGTTCCTTCCGCTCCCGGGATATTGTGGTTCAGGCGTTTCGTCCTCCTCCTCACACTGGTGAGTTAGATGCGGGCCTTCACCTGTCATGTCCAGTCCGTGCTTGGGGATTTACCTCAGCCGTACTCAGGATTTCAGGGTTACCGACCAGCTTTTTGTCTGTTACGGTGGGGCTCGTGCTGGTAAGGCACTGTCGGAGCAGCGCCTGTCCCATTGGTTGTGCGAGGGTGTTACCCTCTGCTACACGCTGGCTGGGCAGGATCCCCCTGGGGGCGTCAGGGCGCACTCCACTCGTGGGGTGGCTGCCTCTGCCGCTCTCCTGGGTGGGGCCTCGGTGGAGGCCATCTGTGCTGCAGCTTCATGGTCCTCCCCGGGCTCCTTTGTAAGGTTTTACCTCATGGACATGACCGGGGGTTCTGTCTCCCAGGCGGTTCTGGGGTCTGTGGCCTTTCCTGCTTCCCGTCCTTTGGTCGGGTAGCGGGAGTGTATGGGTATGGGCCGCAGTGTGTTGAGTCACACGTGGTTCCGCCTGTACGGTGTGTTCAAGGGGTTCTGGCTCCCTCTTGTTCGCATTCAGGTGGAGTTGACTGCGCCCCCCCTTCGTTAGGAAGGATGGGGTGACAGGGCTCCCCGCACCCCTTGATGTGGGCTTACGGGTCCTCAGGGGGTACATCTGTCGGGTCTCGCACCCGCTCTTCCCCATTATCTCGTAAGGCTCAGAGCGGGAGCGATGCCATACGAAATATAACGATAGGTTATGTAGATAACCTAGTTATATTAGTATAGGCTAAGCTCCCGCTCTGCGCGCCCTGAGTTCCCTCTTGAGGGATCTTTTCCTGGGACGGGTTTTTGGCGAGGAAGGGTGTGTCATGACCAGAGTCATGATTATATGGGTGGTACCACCATAAGGGGCGGGGCCCCATACAGGTGGGGTGCATGTGTTTTTGTTCGTGGGAGATACATTAGGTATCACAGGAGATATAGAGTATCTCGTAAGGCTCAGAGCGGGAGCTTAGCCTATACTAATATAACTAGGTTATCTACATAACCTATCGTTTTAAGTACCTGGGAGTCCACATCACAGAGGACCTGACATGGAAAACACGTACACAGACACTGTGTTAAAAAAGGCAAAGCAGCGCCTACCACCTGAGACAACTCAGGAAATCAGGGAAGATACTCCAGTCCTTCTACTCTGGGGCTGTGGAGAGCATCCTGACTGGGAACATCACTGACTGGTTTGGCAACTGCACTGCCCAGGACAGGAAGGCTCTACAGAGAGTAGTGCGCTCAGCAGAGTGTACTATGGATATTGCACTACCACCCCTGCAGGACTTATACAACAGGAAGTGCAAATCCAGAGCCTGCAGAATAATAAAGGACCCCCACCACCCCGACAATAGCCTGTTCAAGCTGCTGCAGTCAGGCAAGCACCTCTGCATACATGTAGCAGTAACAGAGAGACTCAGAAGCTTCTATCCCCAGGCCATCAGGATGCTCAACGAACAATAACACTATGTAACAACCATCAAATGCACTCACAGCACACACATCCACACACACACACTCACTTTAAACATACAACTCACTGCAGCACCCACTTTAACCACTTTAGTACACCTAAGCACACTTTATATTTATCGGTAAAGAATTTGCACTACAACCCATACCTCATTACACCTTACTGTAAATTATATTGTACCTAAATTGTACCTCATCCCACTTCTGCTTTGCACTGTATAGTATATTGTATGGTAACTCAGTTACTTCTACTCTACATAGAGCATTGTATATATGTATATACTGAACATTTTTGTCTACATACTTGACTTCTATTTTATACTTGCTATACTTATTGTGAGGTTCGCCTTTCCCTGGACCTTTAATTCCCTGTCTCCTCACTTCTCCAGCCCCCACCCTCGCGCTCGTTTAGCCTCGTCTGCTCTTCAGCAGCCCACACCCTTGGACTATCTGTCAGTATCTGTTTGATTGGTTCGTGCCGAACACACTCTTCTAGTTCAAGTATCAATTACCATCACGCACCTGATGTGTGTTCTAATTAGCGCCCCAGTGGGTTTTAAATACCTCGCTCTTCCCCTCAGTCCTGGTCGGGTCGTTCCGTATCATATCTCTATCAGCAAACTCCTACGGGAGGTTCTCAATCTGTAGGCTCCTACGGGAGTTTCTGTTTCTGTCTGTTATGCTGTTTCATCTCCGGCGTGAGATGCGCTCAAGCCTTCGCCACCTGTCGCCGTTTGCCTGGAGGGAGACACTGTACTGCGCTCTCTAATCCTCTACGGGAGGTATTCCAGTGTTCCACTCCAGACCTCCGAGCCAGACGCGCTCTTCACTCCAGACGCGCATCCAGACGCGCATCCAGACGCACTCCAGACGCGCATCCAGACTCCGCGCCAGACACGCTCTTCACTCCAGACGCGCATCCAGACGCGCATCCAGACTCCGCGCCAGATGCGCTCTCCGTACCGGCGCGTACTCCAAGCAGACGCGCACCACTCAGACCTCCGCGCCAGATGCGCTCTCCGTACCGGCGCGTACTCCAAGCAGACACGCACCACTCAGACCTCCGCGCCAGATGCGCTCTCCGTACCGACGCGTACTCCAAGCAGACGCGCACCACTCAGACCTCCGCGCCAGATGCGCTCTCCGTACCGGCGCGTACTCCAAGCAGACGCGCACCACTCAGACCTCCGCGCCAGATGCGCTCTCCGTACCGGCGCGTACTCCAAGCAGACGCGCACCACTCAGACCTCCGCGCCAGATGCGCTCTCCGTACCAGCGCATACTCCAAGCAGACGTGCACCACTCAGACCTCCGCGCCAGATGCGCTCTCCGTACCGGCGCGTACTCCAAGCAGACGCGCACCACTCAGACCTCCGCGCCAGATGCGCTCTCCGAGCCGGCGCGCTCTCCTCCAGACGTCTAGCCTGCGCCCTCCTACTCCTCCCTGTAAGCAGCTCCAGCCCTCGCCCTGTCCAAGGCCTTAACCCTGTTTCTCTCTGTCCCTGTCTCCAGCCCGCCCCCGCGGGCCTCTGTCCCTGTTTCCCCTTTCTAGTCCTCCTAGTCCTCCCTGTCCAGTCCTTCTGGTCCTCCTAGTCCTCCCTGTCCCCAGCCCGCCTCCGCGGGCCTCTGTCCCTGTTTCCCCTCTCTAGTCCTCCTAGTCCTCCCTGTCCAGTCCTTCTAGTCCTCCTAGTCCTCCCTGTCCAGTCCTTCTAGTCCTCCTAGTCCTCCCGGTCCAGTCCTTCTAGTCCTCCTAGTCCTCCTTGTCCAGTCCTCCTAGTCCTCCCTGTCCAGTCCTCCTAGTCCTCCTAGTCATCCCTGTCCAGTCCTCCTAGTCCTCCCTGTTCCTGCCCTTGTCCCTTGCCCTGGCTCTGTCCGTTAGCCTTCCCTTAGCCTTCCCCTTAGCCAGCTCGCCTCTTAAAGGCACTTTGCTAATTTTCCCAAGTTCTTGTTTTCCAGTAATTTGTGTTCTCCCTTAAAGGGACAGTGCCGTTTTCTGTTGTTATTCAATAAATGCCTGTTCTTGGCTTACTCTCATACCTGTCTTGTGTTGTGCGATTGTGGTCGGTTACAAACCATAACAGTACGACCCGACCAGTCGACGACCCCAGCCAGCACAGACGGTGTATGTTGAGTTTGCCTTTTTTTTTTTTCCTGTTAGCTCCCTTGTTAGCCCTGTTAGCTTCCCTGTTAGCCCTGTTAGCTCCCCTGTTAGCTTGTTAGTCTCCCCTGTTAGCTCCCCTGTTAGCCTGTTAGTCTCCCCTGTAGCTTCCTTGTTAGCCTCGTTAGCTCCCCTGCAGCTTGCTAGGCCTCTACTACCAGCATGGCCCCAGTCTGCTAGCTTAGCCCCGGCTGCTAGCACAGCCTCTATGTTAATGCAGCCCTTGCAGCTAGCATAGGCCCTGTAGCTAGCCCTGCCCAGGCAGCTAACCCGGTCTCTCTGCATGGCCTCCACTTGTTGTGTAGTTTTCCCACTGCTAGGACTGCCCTTTCAGCTAGCAAGGTCAGTTTTTCTCCCACTGCTAGGACTGCCCCTTCAGCTAGCAAGGTCAGTTTTCCCCACTGCTAGGACTGCCCCTTCAGCTAGCAAGGTCAGTTCCCCACAGCTAGGACTGTCCTTCCAGCTAGCTTGTTCTCTCATGCTGGTCCAGCCCTGTCTGCCAGCCTAGCTCCGGCAGCTAGCGCAGCCTCTTTGTTAATAGCAGTAGCAGTACAGCTAGCTTAGGCCCTGTAGCTATCAGTGCCCTGGTTGTTACCCCTCAGCTCCTCTAGTTACCCCTCGGCTCCTCTGGTTACCCCTCAGCTCCTCTAGTTTCCCCTCAGCTACCCTGCCCCTTTGCTAGCCCCGCTTTTGGTGTAGCTTCCCCGCTAGCATGGCCCAATTTTTTGTTTTGTTGCCTTGTCATTTCCCCTGCCCCTCTGTCTGTATTTTTGGGTCGCCCGGTGGCTCCCGTGGAGGGGGGAGTACTGTGAGGTTCGCCTTTCCCTGGACCTTTAATTCCCTGTCTCCTCACTTCTCCAGCCCCCACCCTCGCGCTCGTTTAGCCTCGTCTGCTCTTCAGCAGCCCACACCCTTGGACTATCTGTCAGTATCTGTTTGATTGGTTCGTGCCGAACACATTCTTCTAGTTCAAGTATCAATTACCATCACGCACCTGATGTGTGTTCTAATTAGCGCCCCAGTGGGTTTTAAATACCTCGCTCTTCCCCTCAGTCCTGGTCGGGTCGTTCCGTATCATATCTCTATCAGCAAACTCCTACGGGAGGTTCTCAATCTGTAGGCTCCTACGGGAGTTTCTGTTTCTGTCTGTTATGCTGTTTCATCTCCGGCGTGAGATGCGCTCAAGCCTTCGCCACCTGTCGCCGTTTGCCTGGAGGGAGACACTGTACTGCGCTCTCTAATCCTCTACGGGAGGTATTCCAGTGTTCCACTCCAGACCTCCGAGCCAGACGCGCTCTTCACTCCAGACGCGCATCCAGACGCGCATCCAGACGCACTCCAGACGCGCATCCAGACTCCGCGCCAGACGCGCTCTTCACTCCAGACGCGCATCCAGACGCGCATCCAGACTCCGCGCCAGATGCGCTCTCCGTACCGGCGCGTACTCCAAGCAGACGCGCACCACTCAGACCTCCGCGCCAGATGCGCTCTCCGTACCGGCGCATACTCCAAGCAGACGCGCACCACTCAGACCTCCGCGCCAGATGCGCTCTCCGTACCGGCGCGTACTCCAAGCAGACGCGCACCACTCAGACCTCCGCGCCAGATGCGCTCTCCGTACCGGCGCGTACTCCAAGCAGACGCGCACCACTCAGACCTCCGCGCCAGATGCGCTCTCCGTACCGGCGCGTACTCCAAGCAGACGCGCACCACTCAGACCTCCGCGCCAGATGCGCTCTCCGTACCGGCGCGTACTCCAAGCAGACGCGCACCACTCAGACCTCCGCGCCAGATGCACTCTCCGTACCGGCGCGTACTCCAAGCAGACGCGCACCACTCAGACCTCCACTCAAACTTGAAACTTGAAGAAACTTGAACTTGAGCTTCTTCCCCCAGGCAAAGCAATGGTCACTTTAAAAAAACATAACTGTATGTTTTTGTATAGTATAGTTAGTAGTTACATACAGTATAGCATAACTGTATATTGTATAGTATATTGTATAGTAGTATACAGTATATAGGACTCATTACCTTTAAGCTTAGCATTGTATTGTATTTGTATTTGTATATTGTATTTTATCTTAGTAACTTTTATCATGTCTATTTATTATCTATTCTATTTTATTCTATTATTATTTGCATTTTTTTGCACAATCCAGGCGGGCATGGCCACCTTCATTTCACCACATGTCTCGTGTATGTATGTGACTAATAAATCTCTTGAATCTTGAAAATCTTGATGACACACACTGTGGCACCCAACCAGAGCATCCCTCTGATCCCCATAATCTGTCCAGATCCCAGGGAACAAAGCCTCTCCATTATGGAGAGAAAACGTAGGCATTACACACATTATCCCTTGAGGTCCCCTGCCAGCCAGTTTGCATAGGACTATAACACTGTTTCTTTTTTCATCACCACTAACAGTTTCCATATTTATATTACCATGTATATTTATGGGCACCTGATCATGAAACGCATGTTGCAAAATAAAATAAAAAGCCCAGTTAGTCGGTCCCGGGGTACCATTGCAGTAGATGCTGGCTCCCTCTGTAATAGACTGCTACCGTATAGATGGAGCCAGTAAATTAATGGTTGTAAAACGTCTCTCATCTCCAATAATGCAAGCAGGCGACTCTGCTGCAGTGGGCAAGAAAATTGAGAATCAAATTAAGTCACAGTATATTCACCTCCTTCCAACATTCTCTCTCTCTCTCTCTCTCTCTCTCTCTCTCTCTCTCTCTCTCTCTCTCTCTCTCTCTCTCTCTCTCTCTCTCTCTGTCTCTCTCTCTCTCTCTCTCTCTCTCTCTCACCTACAGTACAAACCAAATAATCCCAAGGCCCCCCGACACACACACACACACACACACACACACACACAACACAACACAACACAACACACACACACACACCTCCATTCCACCCTGCAAATAGTCATTTTGTTTTTTACAATCCACTTCATTTGGAGGCACTAGGGTGATTGTGTGTGTGTGTGTGTGTGTGTGTGTGTGTGTGTGTGTGTGTGTGTGTGTGTGTGTGTGTGTGTGTGTGTGTGTGTGTGTGTGTGTGTGTGTGTGTGTGTGTGTGTGTGTGTGTGTGTGTGTGTGTGTGTGTGTGTGTGTGTGTGTGTGTGTGTGTGTGTGTGTGTGTGTGTGTGTGTGCGTGCGTGCGTGCGTGCGTGCGTGCGTGCGTGCGTGCGTGCGTGCGTGCGTGCGTGCGTGCGTGCGTGCGTGCGTGCGTGTGCGTGCGTGCGTGCGGTGAGGAGGAGTGTTATAGGGAGAGTTGTCTGGGTGGGAAACAAGCCCCTAATGCTAATAAACGAGCTTGGCTTTGCTTCTCCTGCCCTGTGAGCTGTGGGGAGAGGGAGAGAGGAGAGGGCTGAGTAATTGGAAAATATCCCTCCTCCTCTTCCACAGAACTCAGCCGCACCCTCCACCACCCCACACCTTTGTACAACACTTCCCAATCTGTTTTGCTTCATAAAAAAACACAATCAGCCTAATTTGAAAACACACACTTGTTCTCATTCTGTGTGTGTGTGTGTGTGTGTGTGTGTGTGTGTGTGTGTGTGTGTGTGTGTGTGTGTGTGTGTGTGTGTGTGTGTGTGTGTGTGTGTGTGTGTGTGTGTGTGTGTGTGTGTGTGTGTGTGTGTGTGTGTGTATGTGTGTGTGTGTGTGTGTGTGTGTGTGTGTGTGTGTGTGTGTGTGTGTGTGTGTGTGTGTGTGTGTGTGTGTGCAG
This sequence comes from Notolepis coatsorum, assembly GCF_963971535.1. Taxonomy (NCBI): domain Eukaryota; kingdom Metazoa; phylum Chordata; class Actinopteri; order Aulopiformes; family Paralepididae; genus Notolepis; species Notolepis coatsorum. The sequence continues at coordinate 97,320,523 of NC_140172.1, read as the reverse complement.
CATTACAAGGTGAAGGTGTGTTCTTCTGTATATCATACGATCTACACAGAGGGATGGGAAGGCAACAGTGGGGGCGACAGTGGCTCAGGAAGTAAAGCAGTCGTAATCCGGAGGTTCCCGGTTCGATTCCCGCTCCTCCTGGGCAGCGTGACGAAGTGTCCCTGAGCAAGACACTTAATTAACCCCTAATTGCTCCCGGTATGCTGTGCAGGTTGCCACCTTGCATGGTTGCCTCTGCCATCGGTGTGTGAACGGGTAAAATGTGAGGAACAAATTGTAAAGCACTTTGGATAAAAGCGCTATATAAATGCAGTCATTTATTGACCATTTAATTGTTGGTTGTTGCTGTCTGGCTCTCTGCTGCTTGTGTTTGTACGTGCTGTCTGTCTCTGAGCAGACTGATTCCGGCTGATGCTCCTTTAGAACTCTGCGTCTAGACAGCCAGGGAGATGAGGAACCTCTAGCTATTATAATAATAAATCATTCAAGAAAATAAAGATTCAAAACTTAAGAAGCTTCTGAAAAACCTGCCTTCACTTACAGGTGCTTTCTTAATGTGTTATCGGCTGTTTTGATTGCTCTTTTCCATTTTTATGATTTATTTGATTGAATTCCCTATTCCATCAGCTACTATGATGTTTTGATGTTAGTGTTTGTGAAGCACCTTGTTACTCAACCATACAAGGATCTATAAAGGTTTACTTGCTTGCTTGATGAAACAGATGTGTATCCGTCATCTTGTCACTCTTGGTCCATGTCCAATGAAGTGTTCAAGGTTGCACACGTCTTAATGACTTCCTTGACTTTTATGTCTAAACTAAAATAAAACTTCTACTATATTATACTTACTATAGTAATACATTTCATTATGAGTGTGTCACAGACTCTAGCGGGCACATTTTTAAGCTAGGCAGTGGTATCATACAGTATGAAACTAAGTATTCCATAGATATTACATCATTCCAACAGCTTGTCGGAAAGGGGGATAAATAATGCTTAAAAAAATTTATGATAAATGTTGGTGAGGGGAAAAAATGCTAATGCCATTTTCAATGGGGTCCCTCCGCCTCTCACCTCAAGATATCTAAATGAAAATGGGTTATATGGGAACCCAGGAGTCTCCCCTTTACAGACGTGCTCAAGTTATGCTAATCCCATGCAGTTCTGTATGTATTTGCCTATTTCTGCATACTGTGGTCCCTAAACAGTCTTTCAATTGCATAAATTGAGTATGACTGGAAAGCTGATTTATGGAACTACAGTTGTACTATGGCACTACAGTGCAAACTATAAGCATGTGTCACAGTCCCTGCCTGGCTACATACCTGTCCGTTTAAATATTTTCCTGTATTTTCCCAGTTTTTTTTCAAAATGTCTAAATGTTTACAAAATGGCTGCAATTCCCCTTCGTGACGACACGTGGCAGCAGTGTAGATTAGAACGTTAGCACAGGAAGTCAGACCGGAAGAAGGTTGCGACCCGAAGAAGAAGAAGAAGACGGACCGGATAAAGAAGGGTTTTAGCGCGAAATGTATTACATTCTATGATGGACTTGAGAGAGGAGGATGCGGATTGTGAGGTTCCACCAGCAAAGAAAGCCAAGAAGAGTTACTGCAAATATCTCACCAAATGGGAGGAGACGTTCCCGTACCTGACGAAAAGCAACGTTTCCAAAGTCTATGCTTTTTGTAAAGTGTGCCACGCTGCTTTTAATGTCGCACATGGAGGAAAAAGCGACGTGAGTCAGCATACATAGCAACATAGGTACATAGGAACCAGTTTCTCAGGAACTTAGCATGTCTTTTTTTGTTTTTTAACTTTTTTTCTATGCCTATTTTTATTATTGTATTTTGCACAATCAATGCAGGCATGACCACTCGCATTTCAATGTATGCCCTGGTATGTATGTGACAAATAAACCTCTTGATTCTTCTTGAGTTGTAGTATTAATATGTACAGTGATGAAGGTATAAAGACACTATGGTAATACATTGATTGATTGAAAACTGTATTAACAGATTGCAGAATGGGTACAATACAGTATGGCTCAATACACAATTTTTTTTCTTTTTTTTTATTATCTTTTTCCCCCTCCTTCTTTTTCCGATTTTTCTCCCATCCCACTATTAGTCGTTATGCCAATTCCCAACCCCCTTCCTTGTTGTTGCGCACTTTCCCCTACTGTTGGTCCGAGAGGCCGGAGACTGTCACATGCTTTCCTCCGACGCATGTGCAGCCAGCCGGCAGCCAGCCTGGCCGCGCAGATTCTCACCGGGAGAGTGTAACGTGTGGAAGATCGCACTACCTCTCTCCAGATCCTACCCTTGCTGAGCAGGCGCCCCGACCGAACTGTAGGGGTCGCTGTCCAGCCAATGCAATGCTGACTCTCCGGGAGTCGAGACCGCAGCCTCTTGCATTGGTGATGAGCACAATCTCCGCTACGCCACCTGACCGCATAATACACACAATTGTTAAGGGGATGCAGACCAGAGAAGGACTTCTTGTTTACATCACGGTCCCCCATTTTCAATTCATCATAACATTTATGTATGAATTGTAAAATATTTCAATAATTATGAACATGTTAATGCTATACTACATAAAGTGAATTTATACTGAATTTGTCTTACGCTTCCATTCATTTAATGCAGGGATGTTGACAGCATTTCACTTTCAACCAGGTATCTGATTAATTTAATGTAGCATGTGGCGGGGTGGGGGGCGAAATCTCCTGTTGACAGCTATGCCTGGCTACTCCCTCCCTCTCTCTCTCTCTCTCTCTCTCTCTCTCTCTCTCTCTCTCTCTCTCTCTCTCTCTCTCTCTCTCTCTCTCTCTCTGATGCTGTCAGCAGAGCAGCTGATTGACGTCTGTGGGCCAATTACATCAGTAATATAACCCCGCCCATGTCATGAGGCTGCCAGATCGTAACTTTGTATTTCCCAGTTAGTCGTGTTATTCTGCTCTCTCTCGTATTGTTCTCTAGTCCATTGTGCTTCGCCCGTGTCTAACCTTTGTTCTCGTCCTTCCCCGCAGTCCTGCCTGGCTCTTCACCCTGTTCTCTGGCTCCCGACAAAGACGTGCTCTGACCCCTGCCTGCCTGACAAACTCCCCTGGCCTTTCCCGGAACGTATGAGGACCTGCACCCGTTTTGATCCCTGCCTGGCTAACTACCCTGTACCCGCTTTGACCCCTGCCTGGCTGACTACTCCGTTTCTGTGTATTGATCCCTGCCTATCTGCCTCTCCTGTCCCGCGCACGCCCCTGGACTGTACGAGTGCTCCCTCCGTGTATCGACCCCTGCCTGAATACTCGACCATTCTATATTTATTAAATATACCCAAAACTGGGTTTTAAAGATCTGTCTGGCAACAATACGTCAAACCGTGACAGCATGTAGAACATGTTATACTATGGAACTACAAACTAAGCATGTAGAACATGTTATACTATGGAACTACAAACTAAGCATGTAGAACATGTTATACTATGGAACTACAAACTAAGCATGTAGAACATGTTATACTATGGAACTACAAACTAAGCATGTAGAACATTGTCTATAAACAGTTATACTATATATATATGTACTGTATCTATAACAAATCACATAGTTACAATTAGAGCAGTAAGATGTTTTATTCAAGGTACTAATATGCTTTGCTGTTGGATAATATTGTGCATGTTCTCGACAATTCATATGCAGCAATGCTCTTGTTTTTATAGGTCAACCATCGTTTTCAATAGCCTTGATGTCACAGAGGGAACTTAGAGTAGTGCTGTCTAAGGGCTCCACGCTGTTCAAGGAAAACTGTGTGCTTTTCTCTCCTTCTCTCCTGCCAGGATCCTGAGAGTCCGTAAACATGAGCACATAACCCCCATCCTCCACTCACTACATTGGCGCCCCGTCTCATCCCGGATCAACTACAAAATCCTGCTGCCCACCCATATCTGCATAAATGGACACGCACCCCTCTACCTACAGGAACTCATCACTCCACAATCCTCCACCTGTACCCTCAGATCTGCAGTTAGCCTGCTTCTTCGGGTCCCCAGTACCAGGCTCTGTACCATGGGGGACCTTCTGCTCGGCTGCACCACGCCTGTGGAACAGCCTCCCCAACCTTCTTATTTCAAAAGCCCTTTGATTGCTACTGTAGCTATTTCTATATGTGATTTTATTTTATTGTTGTACTGTCGTTTTACATTTTCTGTTTATACTATGTTTGATTTTAATGACATTTGTATTCTGTATTTTATTTTATTATTATTAACCCTGTAGCACTTTGGGATCCTAGTGAACGAAAAGTGCACTACAAATACGATTTATTATTATTATTATTTATTATCTTCCTTTTGTTGTATTTATTTATATATTTATTTTTTACTTTCCATCTCATGTTATATGTGGAATCTGTTTATTTGCACAGACGACGTTCCTGCCGTTGCTCCTCTGCACGTTTCAACCCAGGCATCAACCCAGGCATCTGTTTAATTGAAAGAAAATCTGCTAAAAAAAAATTATGAGATGGATGAGAGATGAGAATGGAGCATCTCGTTGAAAGGTCATCCTCAGCATTTACACGACATTTATTCTGTCAAACAAGTATTTTTGGCTATAGCTCTGGAAAGGTGTTTGAGGTAGGGTTGCCATGGCAATTTGTAGTCATGCCGGCTCTTTTTCTTTATACTATTATATTATGTTATACTTTATTATGCCAAGTTGAGGTTTTGTTTTCCTGTGTGTGTGTGTGTGTGTGTGTGTGTGTGTGTGTGTGTGTGTGTGTGTGTGTGTGTGTGTGTGTGTGTGTGTGTGTGTGTGTGTGTGTGTGTGTGTGTGTGTGTGTGCGTGCGTGCGTGCGTGCGTGCGTGCGTGCGTGCGTGCGTGCGTGCGTGCGTGCGTGCGTGCGTGCGCGTGCGTGCGTGCGTGCGTGCGTGCGTGTTACATGACCCCATTGGCCAAGATGTTCAAATGAGTACATATCCTGAAATGAGTAGGCCTACATATCCTGACCCGTTCTTCATACAGCACACCATTTGCTCTGAACATCCATGATCCCTAGAAGAACCTAATGATATTATAGCATAAATGGACAATCCTGGCAACCCTAATTTCTGTCATCAGTATGAATGAATGAATGAATGAATGAATGAATGAATGAATGAATGAACGAACGAATGAATGAATGAACGAACGAATGAATGAATGGACGAATGAATGAATGAATGAACGAACGAATGAATGAATGGACGAATGAATGAATGAATGAATGAATGAATGAATGAATGAATTAATGAATTAATGAATTAATTACTTTATTTGACTATATATAAATAAACATGTGACAGAAGCACAGTCTGGAAATACTGCCAAGGATAGACACAAAAAAACTCCATTATTTCCATTGTGGTCCTTGTAGGGGGGTAGGGGAACGAAGTGTTCAGACATGCATCATACAGACATCGTAAAGACACATGACATCACAACACATCACATATACATAACATAGACAGATAAAAACATAAAAGGTTACATAATGAAAGTAACGGCAAAGTGGGGAGATTGTTAGTGCTCTGAGAAGCTAGTGAAGGGCTACATCTGTTCCTCCCTCCCCAACACCCTGGACCCCCTGCAATTTGCATACCGCCCCAACAGGAGGTCTGGGACAAGGAACTACAGCCCCCTCAGCATCTATGGGGCACCGGTCGAGGGAGAGAAAAATGTCAAGTACCTCGGAGTCCACATATCCAAGGACTTGACATGGACCACACACATATTGGCTAGATCCACAAAGAATGGATTGCACGGAGCAAGTTGCACCCTTACTTACAATTCATTATGAATTGAAAATGGGGGACCCTGATGTAAACAAGACGAAAGTCGTTCTCTGGTCTGCATCCCCTTAACAATTGTGTGTATTTAAGCATTACATCACACGCAGGAGTGGTTTGTGACCAATAAACCATGCCTAGGGGTGGTTGTTAGGCCCGAGGCGCAGCCGAGGGTCGTTAGACCCCCCTAGGCATGGTTTATTGGTCACAAATCACGACTGCACGTGGTGTAAAGCTTTTATACAACTGCCAGATTCATCCAACCTTATTTCTATACAATAAACACACATTAATCGAAGATTTATTGAAAAAACCATCCGCCAGAAAAAGTAGTTCCCACAACTCCATGTGGAAGCAGCTTGAAGTGCATCCAACCAAACTAACACATCCAACTGTGTATTATTGGAATGATTGAGAGAAGTTGCCTCATGTGGAAGCAGCTTGAAGTGCATCCAACCAACTAACACATCCAACTGTGTATTATTGGAATGATTGATTGAAAATTTATTAAAACGTTTTCTTTGCCCTATAGGAAAAAAACGTTTTCTTCGCCCTATTTTTTTATTTATTTCTTTTAGCCTAAACTTAACCAGTTGGAAACCAGGGGTACAGTAATAAAATTAGCAATCAACCAATCAATCAATTCAATAGACCACGCTCACTTAAAACAGCGCTGCTTCTCTCTCAGTCTGACTCCCCCGCTGTTGCAGACAGGAGTGTGTGTGTGTGTGTGTGCGTGTGTGTGTGTGTGTGTGTGTGTGTCACAGTGTGTGTGTGCGTGTGTGTGTGTGTGTGTGTATGTGTGTGTGTGTGTTTGTGGGTACGCCAGCGTCGGACAGTGTGAGATGAACGCTGCAGTCAGTGGGAAGGAAGTAGAAATTTAAATCAATCAATTAATCTATCAATCAAACCGCGATTTTTCTTTTGTTCTAGATTGAGTCAAGACCCATCAATTACATCATCCAACATTGTTTAAAATACTAACACATTCCCCTTGACAGAATCGCTTCATATTTAGTCGTTATGGTGCTTTCAACATAACCATTTGTTGTCCGAGATCCTGTTTTCTCCCGGAGTGAGCCGGGGAGGGTTATGTGATTTGGTTGTGGGCGGGTCCTGAGCCCAGGACCGTGGATTGTTACCAATAAAGACGTGTGAATGGCCAATCAGAATCGAGAAATTTGCATGCCGTTGTATAATGAGCCGTACTGTATTGTACCCATTCTGTAATCTGTTAATACAATTTTCATTCAATCAATCACCGTGCTGATTGATTGATTGAATGAAAGTTTTATTAACAGATTGCAGAATGGGTACGATCACAGTGAAGAAGGCACTGCACTGGCCCTACTTACTTCCAAGGAGGTTCAAAGTGAGTCAGAAGATCTTAAAAAAAAACTTCTATACACAATTGGAGGTGGGCCTCTTTGCACTGCTACAGAGTCTCATGGCCAGTACAGAGAGACTCACAAGGAGCTTCTACCCCGGCCATCAGGGTACTCAATGTGGAACTCCATGCAACACTAACCCATCCATTCTACATTCACTGCACACACACATCTACATGCACACACATTAACTTTAAACACTTGTTAATACTGCACTATATTTTATCTATGTATTACTAGACAAAAGCAGGAAGCCGGACCAGCACTCTCAGGTTTCGACAATTTTAATTGCAGCCGGATACAACAGACATGTTTCAGAACAGGTGTTCCTTCTTCAGTGTTAATGGCTAGCAAATATTAGTTTGAAAAGATGGTGGCTATATACAAGGTGGGCAGGAAGTGACATCGAAACAGGTATGCCTGGGATTACTGGCCCTGTTTCTTGTACCTGGATAACTGAGTTAGCCGGATAACTTTAACTGGATAACTGAGTTAGCCGGACTTTCCGGTTCCCTGTACGTGGATTTTCCAAATCACCATGACAACAGATCCAAAAGTTTGAGCCTGGTCGAAAGCAGGGTTTAAGTTCAAGTTAGCCCGATGAAGCACAGCCACGCCCCCGCAAAGAAAGTGACAGCGCGTTTCCTGAAATTATTCCCACAGTCTAGGATCTGCTTTATACCATTCTGAATTACGTTTTTGTGCTCCATTCTTCCAGAGGGGGCTTTTGAAATGTAAAATAGACCCAAAATGCTGATACTAAATTCACTTTGTCCTAAATAATGCACGTTATATATACCGTGGCGACGGTGGCGCTCGCTCGTGCGATGTACACATTATGTGGTTATTTTAATTGTAACTGGGATTAAGATGTCTGATGAGATGCGCTGTTTGACGGATTTGAGAAATTGAATGAGCCGTTGACGTCACATTAATGAATGAGGATAAAGAGATAAACTTCATTCAAAACAAAGGATATTCTAAACACGGGTCTCTCGTTCATTAATGTATAAACAATGAATTTATCCCATCTGGCACAGTGGTGCAGCGGTAGTGCTCAAGCCTGCCAACCCAGCGACCGGGTTTCAAAACCTGGTGTTTCCAATATGATTTTTTTGAATATAATATTAATGATTATACGCCAAAGTAGCCTGGTTTTAAGTTAAAATATTATAAATCTACATGCATTGAGGATGTCATTCTTTATATAGCTCTCAACGTGCACCAAATTGAATTATTCCTATATTGCAAAAAGAAGGAGACGACTAGGGTCTCGAACCCCGGTCGTCTGTGTGAAAGTCAAAAGATCAACCCGTTAGACCACATTGGAGATAAGTTAAAGATTGACTATACATCAATCAATGGGTAAGAGAGCCGTATCGTAATTCTGTATAACAGTTAACTAATTATTTTCGCTAGCAAGATCTCATTTGATTATTCAATCCAGCAGGCAAGTTTAAAGAAATATAATCTGATTGATTGAGGTAATGAGGGACTTAAAATTAGCCTATAGATAACGCATTTAACTTGTCGGCGAGGCGATTGAGCCGTATTGCAATCTGTCAATAAAGTCTTAAATCAATTAATCAATCAATGCCGTTAGAGAATCAGGATCTCTGCCATCGATACGTGCTGGCTTTTCACCTAAAGCGGCCGCGCGCATTTAGCCTGAGTCGCAAGTCTGGCTTGAGTTAACGAGACTGAATCCACCTTCGTGGAACAGGAAAATCCCGGCTTCAAACATCGGGTTAACTGAAGCTGGATAATGACATCTTGATCGACTTAGTTGAACCACGTACAAGAAACAGGGGTCAACTTTGACCTTAGGAAGGACATTATAGTGTGAAGTCAATTCCAAAATTACAAAAATTACCAGAAACTAAATACATCTTCACCATAGCTAATAGGGCTAAATAATGAGCCCATTGCAATATTTGCAAACCGAAAATTCTCTTCAGATAAGAGCAGCAAAAACAGAAGAAAAAACAGAAGGAAAACGTTCCTCATTCGTAAAAACAATAATAATAATAATAATAATAATAATAATAATAATAATAATAATAATAATAATAATAATAATAATAATAATAATAATAATAATAATAATAATAATAATAATAATAATAATAATAATAATAATAATAATAATAATAATAATAATAATAATAATAATAATAATAATAATAATAATAATGTAATCATAATAATGATGGTAAAAGTCACTTATTATAGGAAACAGGTTAACACGTTCTCTTCATTCATTCCCCTTGGTTCAATGCAATTGAACAAATGGATATAATAACATTCACGTTGCAATAGCAGCTTATGCCTGTCACCCCCTCTAGAGGGCCTGTTGACTAGCTCGAGTCCCATATATTTCAGATCGTTGACGGCATGATTGCATTTAGAAAAATGTCGAGCTACAGATGACTTGACATCTGAATTTCTGATTGAACATTTATGTTCACTGATTCTAGATTTAAAAGCTATGTATTACTAAAATATGTGCACTCTACCTCATTTCTGCATTTCTGCATTTTGTTTGCTTTTTGTACCTTAGTTTTGTATATTGTATATTTTGTATAGTGTTTGGTCTTTATTCTTTTGACTTGTTTTACTGTATGAAGCACAATCTCAGGAGGCTCATACAGAACCAAGCATGTCACTGTAATGTGTAATGTACCTTATATGCAGTGGTGGAAGTACACAGTTCCTTTATTTAAATACAAGTAGAAATACCCAGATAAATGAATACTCTGGTAAAAGTCCTCCATTCAAATTATACTTAAGTAAAAGTAAATAAGTATTTTCTATTGAATGTACTTAAGTATCTAAAGTAGCATTCTACATAACGTTTGTGTATTCCAGTGCTTGGGAGCATTCAAACCTCGATGTTAAAGTGGTACGTGGTCCAGTTATGCTGCTCTGATTTTGACCTCTTGAAGTTGACAGGCTTCAAATGTGAAAGTACATAATCTTCATAAATGTTGCCAAATATTTTTCTTCAAAGTAACTAGTAACTGATGGGTTCAGATAAATGTAGTGGAGTAAAACGTACAATATTTCCTTTGAAATGTAGTGGAGTAAAAGTATAACGTTCCCTAAAATGAAAATACTCACGTAAAGTATCTCGAAATTGTTCTCAAGTACAGTGCTTAAGTAAAAGTTACTTAGTTACTTTCCACCACTGCTTAAATGTGACAAATAAAACAAAACTTGAACTTGAACTAGGCTTTGGCGGAGGTCTGCAATCTGTAAAGGTGTGGCTGTAACATTTGGTGGCCAAAGTTTTTATCCCTTATCTTATCTATTACCTTATCTTATTGTATCATTCATAATTAAGAGTCATGAAATATGCATTCCATTCTCACATGGAAATGCAGACACCACTCAAAAGGACATTTACGGTGGAAAGAGTCATAATGTGATTAATAGTGTGAACTGGCAGATTTACCGGCAGCAGAGAGGATTTTGACAGCTCCCATACATTAAAATCACACCTTTCTGTCCATGCACATGTCCTAGTTGTTAATACTGCTGGTATGTGCCTCAATCATATTGATCATATAATCAGTCATATTAAGTGATCTGGGGACAATTTCATCCTCACGGCATAATGCTACAGTATTACACTTTATCCCACGAGACATGGAGGGAAATCCTTTTGGAGTAGACTTTACGTCAAAGATCATCACCTTCATGTGTTCAGGGGGGTGAACTTGGGGAGTGGGGGGAACCAGGGGGGGTGGTTTATTGGGAGGGCTCTGTTTATTGTACTTTCATTTATCATTTATTTAATTATTGTATCTGTATGTATACCTTAAAGATGTGAGTTATTTATTTAAAGTCTTACTTGTTTATATTTTTGTATTCTGTCACAGAGAAGTAAGACTTGGGGCTCTAGAACATTTTGTGTCTGTTTGTGTCGCTTAAAATTTTTTAGTACCATTATTAGTATTATTTTAATTTCAATCTATTAATTTCAATGTCATTTGTGTCTTCTCTGTGTAAAAATGGAAAATGTCAAAAAAAAATTAAAAAGAAAAGATCATCACCTTCATTTGCCGTGGGAACATGCATGGAGAAGAAAAGATCTAAACTGAATCTATTACATGAATCTCTTTACTCAAGTTCCATCGTGGGTTGGCCTTATTCCACCGGGGTCTGTCCTTTCCTTGACCTGACGAGAAAGAAAGCAACAGCATCTAGTATGCACCAATTCATAATTCACATCTACTTTTTGAGCAAGGGGCTCATTAGCAATTAATATGCCCTCAGCTACTCGTGTATTAACGTGCACTTTAGGTGGCGTTAACCACTTGTTAGGCCTTCGGGGGCCAAAGTCATTAATGATTCATGTTGGACCACCCACTCGTGTGTGTCAATGAACCAATGAAGTCCCCCGTTATTATGCACTCCGTGAATAGCATCAACAGCATACTGTGGGGAAGATAACGCAACAGGAAAAAATATATAGTGACAATGGCGTAGTCCACCCTCCTTGAAATTGCCATGTATTTCCAATGGACCCATTTCTAAATCATCTCGTTTAAAACAAATAATGCATGAACATTGGCATGGTGTACCTTTCTGTGTGTATTCATCCACAATCTGTAGCTCAACATGAAGAAATTAGCAATTAATCGTAAAAGAAAAAAAATAACAATGTTTATGTTTTCGTTCACTGAGGAACTACACTCACTTTGGCGCTGCTGACTGACGTCACCACAGCGTAGACTCCTGGCTGTATTAGGCGACAGCACTGAACGACAGGCGTTCTACTGGTTCTACTAACTTTATTTCAACCAAAACATTTTGTGATAGAAGGGAACTCATTTTGTGCAAAAATGGAAAGCTTGCCCATGTTCATGACGCAGAATTATTACAATAGCCGATAATACATTTTCCCAATGATAAATCCCTATATGGGTGGACCGCACGGGAAACTAAAGTGACGTCAGACTACACCTCCCTACAGTATATCAAAGGGCTGTGGCTGCTGCAACAGGGGCTCACAGTATGGGAGGGAAATTAGCCCATTCTAGTGTTGGGAATCTCTTTGTTGCCACAAGTGCCAAACCATCGGAAGCTACTCAAGCTGCGTTATGTTGATTGTGTCATTAGATTCCACTTGAGTTGAAGAGGATACAGGAGTAGAGAGACAGAAGAGATAGTGTCGAGATAATGTGAAGAAATCCAAGCATCTATTTGTGAATCTGATTCTCTTAATTACTGCCATCTGCTGTGTGAGTGAACCTGGTATAGCAGAGGGAGTTAAGGAAGCTTTTATATTACAGCTATGGCAAACGCCATGCTATAATTCATGCATAATAGGTAATGCAATATAGGCTACACAAGGTGCTGTTTCACAGTGAAGTATATGATATAGAATTGGTTGAGGGCAAAGTACATTCACATTTAAATACTGGTCTTATAGTGATTTAATACTATAATGACTTCAGTGCAATGTTTTATCCTCCTACTGTAGAAACACTTCCTTCAAAATAAGAAAAATTCTACAATGATCACGACAGACTAATACGTTTTGCCTGCTTATTTTGGGAAATCCTCTGACAAATGGTGTTATCCTACACGTCTTAGCTCTATTCTCTAGTATAGAGACTGCAGGGTCATTACCATGGCTGGGTGGACTGGAAACACATACACCAGGCTGCGCTCTGATCCGTTTTTCAGTTGAGGAAGCAGTCTTTAAGTTTGTTCAATGGCACCGTAAAGTGTCCATATAGATGGTACAGAACCATTGCAGGTTAATCACTCTGTTGAGATCGATACCAGCACCAGAAATGACATTACTGCCATCATATTGCACATCTTATTCAGATATAAAATATGATCTGAACATTTATGTCCATGTGTGCCAAAAATAATGCACCAGACATACTACACTCTCAAAAAGAACGTGTTGAAATAACAGAAGTGTGTTGTGTTGTCCTTAGCTAAACACAAACAGGTGTTTTATGGGTGTGTTAAAAACATGTTAATAGCAACACTATTTGTGTAATTCTTCTTTAATTTTTTTTTTAACACAATTGTATGTGTTTACAGTGTTATTTCAATGCATCCTTGTTGAGAGTGTAGTGGTGACCGATTCCAGTCAAAATGTTCAACCACAGTCAAAATGTCAGCCGGGTGTTTTACAGCTGTGGGTGTGGGAGAGGCCATAAGAACGTTTGGGTGAAGGTGATTATGGCGAGGCAGAGGGGGGGGGGGCAGAGCGACACACTCATCTTCTCGCCACAACCTAATAATAAGTGGAGGGGGGCGGGACGGGACGGCTGAATTAGCTGCTCTCTCTATCGTCTGTCCCCCTGCCGTGCCACTCCTTTCTGGAAGATGAGACAGGGTCAAGTGTGTGCCGTCACCCCCAGCCCCGGCACCATTCAAACCAGAAGATTCTGAATCCCGAGGTACAGGGATGAGGAAGGGATTTACCATTCATGGGTGTTTACATTATTTTTTATTTTTTTTATTTATTGTTTTACATACATATTTTTTTATGTTTTGCATATATATATATATATTTGTTTTGTAAGGTTTTAAATTAGTACATTAATTTTGAGTAGTGGAAAAGGGGTAGGATTAAATACGTTTATACTTCTTCCTACTCCTTTTCGAACATATAAATTGAGTTCTGTTGTCTTTTTTTATAAATTTTTTTAATGAATTTTTTGTCATTGCTAGAGATCAATGATTTGTTTTTGTTTTATATTGTTTGTATGTACATGTTCGAAATAAAGATTTCAAATCAAATCCCATACAACCCTTGCATAATCCTGGAGACAAGACGGGAATCAGGCAACTCAAAAACATGAGATATGTCTTTATTGTGGCACGGCTACATTTAAAAAGCCAACATGTTTTCATCAGGGCATAACAGTTTGCTACAGGTTCACCCTCTCTTTATACAAGGGGTCGTCAGCACATGGGTGCCCAATGGAGGGCAACACTGCCGTACTCACCAATCAATCAATCAATCAATCAATCAATCAATCAATCAATCAAGCAAGCAATCAAGCAAGCAATCAATCAATCAATCAATCAATTAAAGAAAAACACAACACATCAATAAAATCACAACATGACAAAGTGTATACAACAAGACGTTTTCTACATCTGGGCATATTATTGGTCACATGGGGTAATAGAAATGGCAATTGGTACATACCTTGCATAATCATGTTTCTCTCTCTAGACAATAGATGATCAATGGAATAAATGACTAAATAAATTAATAAATTAATCAGTTGCTCAAGATACTCCAAGCATCCTAAGTGTTCAGTTATTGGCACAGCAGTGTGGCCACATGGGTAGGGTTCCTACGTGTTCAGTTCAGGCTACATGTAGGGCTCCTATTAAGTGTTCAGTTGTTGGTTGGCACAGCAGTGTGGCTACATGGGTAGGGCTCCTAAGTGTTCAGTTGTTGGTTGGCACAGCAGTGTGGCTACATGGGGAGGGCTCCTATAAGTGTTCAGTTCAGGCTACATGGGGAGGGTTCCTAAATGTTCAGTTATTGGCACAGCAGTGTGGCTACACAGGGAGGGCTCCGCGTCGGGCTCCTGAGCGGAAGATTGCTGGTTCGAGCGCCGGCCATGCTGTTGTGTGTTATTTAAGTGGTGTTGTCGTCCAGCAGGGAGCACTCTGTCCTCTGTACTTGGCAGTAACAACGCTCCTGTGTGCCATCGTTTGGATGAGACGTTCTGACTGAATTTGGTTGTTAAAGAACCTAGGGCATCTTTCACAAACAGTAGGGGGTTCCCAGACGTTCCTGGCCAAATTCCCAATCAGGTCTCTGACATCTAATCATCCCTCCCCATAATTGGCTGGTGTGTGACCCTCCCTCCCCTGCTACTACCCCCCCCCCCTCCCCCAGGTTGTTGCTGTAAATAAGAATGTGTTCTTAGTCAACTTGCCTAAAGGTTCTAACTAACTAACTAAAGTTATTGGTTGGACCGGAGCGTGAATCAATCACAGAGTAACAGTGGGTATCCTTAGGGGGAACGCTAAAGACTTGGCTTGTTCATTCAGGTAAATTGTTCAGTTGAAAAGTATCAATTAGGCAACACAAAAGCACAATTGACCGTCAAATCCATAGGTAAAATAACTACAATGACATCGTCTTTGACATTGTTCATAAGTACTTTATAATTGATTTAAATTTTTGACCCATCAGTTACTAGTTACTTTGAAGAAAAAGATTTTGCATAGAAAACTTGGCAAAAATGTATGAAGATTATATACTTATTATATATCAAGTACATTCAATAGCAAATACTTCTCTGTTTTTACTTAAGTCGAATTTGAATGGAGGACTTTTACTTTTACCAGAGTACTCGTTCATCTGGGTATTTCTACTTTTACTTAAGTAAAGGAACTCTTCCACCACTGCTGAGAAGCTAAAGGCTATAAGAGGGTACGGTTGCTATGGACGCCGGGCGCCATCTTCAGATGATCACTATAGAGAAATAGCTAAAACATACTAAACTTAAAATAGAGAAAGGAAGGGATGAAAAAGAAGGGTAGATGTTTCTCCCATGATGGCCGTGAGATTTTCTATGGCAGCTTTTCACACGACAAGCCTTCCTCAACCATCTTTTAACACAGAAATCTGCCTGTCAACACACACAGCCTCGGAAATGACATGTCAGCTTCCCCAGCCCTATTTGGACACATTGCTCATGTAACCTCGGTCTTCACTTTCAGTGTTTGACAAGGAAGATGACTTACTGAAGGGAATTTACTGAAGGGAAGAGTAAGACCTACACTAATCTGTGTTTTTATACTTTTTTTAAGCAAAAAAGCTACAGGTATTTTTTCCTATAGACTACTTTGCTTAATTGTTCCCTAATGTAGTTTATAACAGTTTCAGTAGTTTAAAGGTGCATTTTGCAGAGAAACAGCGCTGGTTTATTTTGCACATAATCTCACACATCCCAAACCTCACATTTGACAGTTACTGAGGGAGTTGAAATGTGTCATTGTGATTGGAGTACATTTAATCATGGTGTTAATTACAGCTCAATGAAATTCATTCATTTATTCATTCAATACATTTTTATTTAAATGATCAGGGATACAGTTAAGCGTTATAGCTTCAAACTGTGCATAAGTTAACAGATAATCGTTTTTTTTTTGTTGAAGATCATTCGAAGAAGCTGGGGCATTAAAACAAAAGGCTGACTGTCCAGGTTGAACCCATCTTGTCATAGAGGACACAGTGGTGAGTACCATGCAGTAATACATCTGACGGCAGAATGATAGACTGTGTAGGGATTTAAGAGTGGAAGGATCAGAATTATATTATATTACATCTCCATAATCCAACACTGACTTGAAAAAAGTGATTCAACAATCCTTTTCCTACTAATCATATGGAAGCTGGTTTTGTTTCAGTAAAATAAACCATTTGTCACAGTTTGCTGGCAAGATTGTCCACATGGTATTTACATGTAAATGTCTCATCAATCCAGTGACTCTCTCAATTAGATACATTTACAGTGGATATATCGGAACCATTATAATCAATATGTCTGGCTCTAGTAAACAGCATGAATGTTGGTTTATTTGCATTATTAAGTACCCATTTAAGTTTAATGAGAGCTTAAGTTGGAGTAATGATGTTGTAGATGGAAAAAATTGCAATCCCCACTGCAATCCCTTTCGTTATTTATTCCATCTAAATTATTTAATTGAGCTGTAATTAACACAACACAGGGATTCGTTGTCCTCGATTGACATTACTGGAAGACATATAGGCCATATGGTGAAGGCTGTATCATTTCATCCCGTTCCCACCTCGGCGAATTACACAATTTTCACTCTGGGTGAAAGATAGATTGGTGTAGATTTAGGAACAAAAAGTTCTCCATTGACAAAATAGCCCATTTTGCGCAAACATAATTTTAAAGTCGGGACTAGATCTTTCCTCGCGCACGGATATTTGGTCACCACAGAGTTTTATTTGACGCAATTCGGTCACGTATCTGGCGCTCGACCAATAGCAGCTCTCTTTGTTGCGAGGATCCTCGCAACAAAGAGAGCTGCTATTGGTCGATCCGGTGTCAACAAAATCCACAGACTAACGTTACATCAGAACAGGACGAAAATGGAGAGAAAACACCTTCTAAAGTTCGCAAAAAGGTTTCTAAACAATGTTATATGCATCTCATGTCCGTTCAGAAAGAACGTGTACAAGAATTTACACAGACACGGTTGGATAGATATAGAAACTGCATCGAACGGTGGCTTAACCTACCAGTCCAGAATCATACCATTGTGGAGACATACAAACATTGTTTAGAGATTGATTTGTGTCATAAATGTCATGATATATATTTGTATATCTGTATGTCGTGTATGTCATAAATGTCATGATGAATTGAAAATGGGGGACCCTGATTAGATTAGATTGTACTTTATTGTCATTATATTTGCATACAACGAGATTTTGGACTCAAACCTAAGGTGCAG
Organism: Notolepis coatsorum; assembly: GCF_963971535.1. NCBI lineage: Eukaryota > Metazoa > Chordata > Actinopteri > Aulopiformes > Paralepididae > Notolepis > Notolepis coatsorum. The sequence goes on along the minus strand of NC_140172.1, from coordinate 97,302,817 downwards.
TAATAAAATCACAAGTAATAAAAGAGAAACATAAAATCCTATACAGAAACAATGTTAGTCCTGTACAATGTACAAAATAACAACAATATACAAAATAGCAATACACAAATAACAATCACAGTGTCAGACGGTAGTGGGTGGGTATTGCACTGTGGATATTGCACATCAGGATGTTGCACAGTGTGGGAGGAGGGGGAAAGGTGAATTACCCTAGGCGCATTGTACCAACACTGCAAAAGGGCAAATTACTAAGCAGCTATAATGAGACATTCATTGAAAGCTAATGTGTGCCCCTTTACCTGTTGGCAATGGGTGGCATGTCGAGGATAATAATAATAATTTAGGACCTACTCAGAGGTCATCAATCGGCACACATGCGATGCATGCATGCAATTCGTATCTGCGATTAACCCATCCCGGATGGGGAGTTAACAGTGACTATGACGGATTTCTACAAATCCGGCCTCTGATAGTGTGTTGCAGGTAGTTCACTGGTTGCAAACAAGGACAATTTGAGACAGGAAGATGTTCATGTGTGTCTGCAAAACTGCCATGTACAGATCTTTGTCAATGCCAAAACCGTGTAAATGTTTCTAAGGAAACCGAAGATAGGGCTACATGGGATGATGACTCAGATGATAGTGGTGAGGATGATTAACATCTGGGAAGTGTGGTGGTGGATGAGGGTGTGGACTGGGGTTGGGATGTATAGGGCCGGGCGAGGGGATTAGGATTATACAGTAGGCTAGTAGTGTGATTTGTTTGCATTTGATGAGATCAGTTTGATACTGATCTCTCCACACACCTCACTGTTTACTCATTTTACTCTGTATTGTATATATGTATATTGAATATTCCTCTTTACTTACTTACTTACTTACTTACTTACTTACTTACTTACTTACTTACTTACTTACTTACTTACTTACTTACTTACTTACTTACCTTTTTTTTTTTTTTTACTGTATGAAGCACACTCTCTGGGGCTCATACAGAAACAAGCATTTCATCGTAAAGTACCTGTATTTTATTGTGATAAATAATAAACAAACTTGAAACTTGAAGCTTGTGTTAGTTGTGTATATGTGACGAATCCGGTCAGTCCTTCATACCAGCGGCCATCAGGCTCCACAACAGTGCAGGGACTGTTGCCAGACATCCAACTACAACTACTAAAAAGGACAATAACACTACCGTATGCGTACTGCACCTTATGTGAATACTTTATATTTCAGTTAGTTAGTTAGTTAATTATATTGACTTGTTATATTGTTTACACTGCTTGTTTTTACTACCTGTACCTCCCCTCCCCCATGCTGCTATGATGCCTGAATTTCCCCAATGGGACCAATAAAGGAATATCTTATCTTGATTGATAACTTTATTAACAGATTGCAGAATGGGTACAATACAGTACGGCTCAATACACACAATTGTTAAGGGTATGCAGACCAGAGAAAGACTTTCGTCTTGTTTACATCAGGGTGCCCCATTTTCAATTCATCATGACATTTCTGACATACAACACATGACATCATGACATTTATGACACAAATCAATCTCTAAACAATGTTTGTATGTCTCCACAATCGTATGATTCTGGACTGGTAGGTTAACCGTTAAGCCACCGTTCAACGAGGATCCTCGCAACAAAGAGAGCTGCTATTGGTCGAGCGCAAGATACGTGACCGAACTCGCACCAATTGCGTCAAATAAAACTCTGTGGTGACCAAATATCCATGCGTGAGGAAAGATCTAGTCCCGACTTTAAAATTATGATTGCGCAAAATAGGCTATTTTGTCAATGGAGAACTTTTTGTTCCTAAATCTACACCATGAATCTATCTTTCACCCAGAGTGAAAATTGTGTAATTTGCCGAGGTTGGAAGTTAATCGTTTTCTAGCCACTTCTCAGCCGTGCTTCACCATACGGCCTAATAGTAAGACTCATTGAATGTCATTACTGACAAACTAAATTAATGTGTGCAAAATGTGTGAGATCATGTGCAAAAAAATTGCATTGTGTTTTAATGAAGTTCCCCTTTAATCATAACCTAACTATGTGCTAGGATATGTTGACATAATGCCAAATGGTCGCTTTGCGTTTGATGTCTACCCTCATTCCATCATACCTCTTAATCCATATGGCAGCACTACTTCTGCCGAGGAAGAAGCGTGCACCCTGTAAAGCGGCACTGCGGCATTGCCATATCACTGCGCCCGGTCCCTTCTCCGGGATCCCGAAGCACGGATTGGGGAGAAGACTAGAGATACCCTGTGGTTCCTTGCGGGATTTAATTGTTAACTCCAATTTTCTTGTGTTTTATTTTGTATGGACCGTACGCATCCGAAGGCCTACACAACTTGCCCGGACGGTCCCAACTTGCAAGGGTTTGCATTTCTTGGTTTTGCATGACGTTGTCTTGGAGGAAAAGAGGCTCGCTTTGTGTCTTAGTGAAAATTAAGCGGAGCAGGAGCGAGAGAGAGGCAGCTCCAGTCGCCGCTGTGGGCTGGAGGACTGGATACAGAGATCTACTGACAGAGTCAGACAGAACACGGACTGGGGGAAGACAGTGAAACAGGCTTTTACATGAGATAACTGGGCGAGGGAGGGCGAGAGGGGGAATAGGCTATGGGTTTAAAACGATTTCAAGAGCTATTCTGTGTGTCATCAGATGAGTGCACGCATGGGGCATCAGGTTCAAGAGAGAGAGGCAGCCTATGGTAAAAAAAAAAAAAAAAAAGCTCTCAGGACCGTTATTATAGGAAAGGTGAATTTACCTTTTAGGCTATATATACTGTAAGGCAAAAGGAAATGTTAATATTTGGAATGATTGCTTTATAGGTTTGAAATGCTGGCTTGTTGGATGCATCCATATAATATGCATTTTTGTTCACATTTCCTAATGATAACAATTAGTATTCATAGTCTATTTGCAGCGTAGACCACTTGAGGGCATAATAGCAGACAATTTGGAAACTCCATTACGAAATATTGCAGTTTACATTCCATGACAGCCCTTAAACAACGAGATCATGTAAAGTTGAAGATGATGGTGGACTGTGACAGATGGGGTTTGGTTTTGGTGATGCAAAAAAGAAAGGTGTGTTCTCTCCCCCTCTTGTCTTTTTGGAATGTCCACCGGCATTTGGAGGGATGCTGCTCTGGATGAGGGCTGGGCATTATAGCCTGTATGATACAATCCTCAGGAGACCATTTGTGTGATGTCATGGTAGATAATTGATATTCTGGACACATAAACACCGAACGCATGACATGTGTGTGATGTAGAAAACAATACAGGGAGAGAGAGAGTGACACTGAATGAATGGCCCCGGGCCTATACCGTATAGGCAATGAAGCAAGAACAGCTGTGGAATGCTATACCAAGTCAATATCTTAAGGCTGATGTTATGTCAAAACAGCTGGATAAAGCAGAGACCTTTAAGTTATAAATGCTGGATATGGAATTGAGTCAGACCGGTGAACGTGGGTGATACCGTGAGCCCTATTATGGTCAAGTTGGTTTTGATTGACAAGAAGAAGGTTCTTCTGCCATCTCAGCCCATCTGTCAAAGTGTCTTGGCAGACTTTTCATTATGAAGCCTCGGGGACAATGCACATTTCAATTAGGTTATACTGTTGGGATGGTGAAGTATAGAGACGTATAGAACAGTTTTATGATGTGTGAGATGATGATGGAATGAGACGCTGTATAGCTATAAGGAGGATCCCCTGGGAGCGATTGTTGGCATATATGATGTCATGTTATGATGAATGGGTTAACTTGCAGGATCTTGTACTACCGGCAAAATGAAACCACTGGACCTTTTATTATAAAAGAGTGACTGTAACCGACTATATGGTTCAATTCAATACACTTTAAATTAATTAATTTGAGCAAGTGGAGTTGTTGAATAGCCTTTGGCATGAGAGGGTTGTTGTCCTATCTAAACCTATTGACAAATAAATGAGAATGAATGCACCGTCACCAACGGGCAGACATCTATATCTGATTAAACTTTCAATTGATTGAAGTGAAAGTGAATACAATTTAATCCAACCATAGTTACATGGTTGATAGTTGAGTTGTGTGCACGTGTTACACATTTTGCAAATATGTACTCAAACTGAGATAGCAAGATGGTAAGCCATCATATGTAATCAATGAAAGTGAGCTTAAAATGTGCCATTCAGTGACAACAAAAGAGAAAATTCATTTTTAATGAATTATTTAATCAT
>NC_140172.1:97143574-97293574 GCF_963971535.1 Notolepis coatsorum | reverse complement strand
TACAATTCATTATGAATTGAAAATGGGGGACCCTGATGTAAACAAGACGAAAGTCTTTCTCTGGTCTGCATCCCCTTAACAATTGTGTGTATTGAGCCATACTGTATTGTACCCATTCTGCAATCTGTTAATAAAATGTTTTGCAATCCATTTTGTGGATCTAGCCCTTAATGTATCGTGTAATTTCACCGTGGAATTAAGGAATATCAAAATAAAAGCACATGTTGTTGAACTTGATCATGCATATTTATTAGAACATTTTATAAATATCACCGAACGACGAACGTAACATTCAATACGAATACGATACACATTAATGTTTTAGCGTAGCAGCATGGCATTCAGATTCAGATTCCTTTATTGTCACTTATTTCAGTACTTTACAGCAAGAAGAGTGAAATTATATTTATTGTGGTCCCTCGACCATAGCAGCTTCCAATAATAAAAATACAATACATTTAGCATAGAATAAAATAAGATGACTAAAATAAAGATTACTATATACAGTTCTAAAACGTGTGCAGTGCAGATCAGGATGTAGATATTATACTACACAAAAAGTATGTGTGTAATGAGCAATGTGCACATTTCTTTGCAGTGAAAAATGCAATGTGCAATACGGTTTTCTCAAGTGTAGTCCGGGGCGCGTCAATGGGCTCTGTTGACGAGTCTGATGGCTTGGGGGGAAAGCTGTTCTTCAGCCGGTTGGTTCTGGCTGTGTGGCTGCGGTAGCGCTTTCCAGACCGCATCAGCTGGAACAGTCCATGGTTGGGGTGATTAAGGTCCTTGATAATTTTCCGGGCTTTTTTAATGCACCGGCTCTCATAGATTTCCTGGATGGAAATCCACAGATCTTTTGTGCTGTCCTCATGACTCTGCTCAGCGCTCTGAGGTTGAGGTCGGTGCAGTTCCCCCTCCAGGCGGTGATGCACCCCGTCAGGACGCTCTCTGTTGTTCCTCTGTAGAATGCCTTCAGGATCTTGGGTGTGTCACAGCTGTAGAGGGAAGCAGAGTGAGCGTGCAGTGGAGCCTTTGTTTGGTGCACTGTATACCATGCGGATGTAATACAGGACAGAATGACTAGTTGAATTGAGTTGAATTAGTGCAAGCTAATTGGGTTGTCCTTCGACTAGACAAACAGAATACCAGCACTCAGGGATCAATATTCTTCTATTTATTGTGGGCAACAACGAACGCGTTTCAGCTAAAAGCCAAACACATTCGTTGTTGCCCACAATAAATAGAAGACTATTGATCTGTGAGTGCTGGGCCGTATTCTGTTTGTTTCGATCCTCACCGCAAGCCTGCGCCCAATACAGTGGAGCTGTGCACGCTTCTAGTCTTCACCTGTCCTCCCGATACAGTGGAGCTGTGCACGCTTCTAGTCTTCACCTGTCCTCCCGATACAGTGGAGCTGTGCACGCTTCTAGTCTTCACCTGTCCTCCCGATACAGTGGAGCTGTGCACGCTTCTAGTCTTCACCTGTCCTCCTGATACAGTGGAGCTGTGCACGCTTCTAGTCTTCACCTGTCCCCCCGATACAGTGGAGCTGTGCACGCTTCTAGTCTTCACCTGTCCTCCCGATACAGTGGAGCTGTGCACGCTTCTACTCTTCACCTGTCCTCCCGATACAGTGGAGCTGTGCACGCTTCTACTCTTCACCTGTCCTCCCGATACAGTGGAGCTGTGCACGCTTCTAGTCTTCACCTGTCCTCCCGATACAGTGGAGCTGTGCACGCTTCTACTCTTCACCTGTCCTCCCGATACAGTGGAGCTGTGCACGCTTCTACTCTTCACCTGTCCTCCCGATACAGTGGAGCTGTGTGATTATTATACATTTTCCGATTTTTAGACAAATCTGTAAAATTGTGTTTCCCACACACTGCAGTTATTCAAAAGGGCCTCTTTATCTAGTGCTTTATCAGGAGATGGACTTATCGTTCTTCAGTAACTCATTCAGCATAAAATAACCATATAGATAACGACTAGGCAAATCGATTAACAAAATCTTGGTGGACTAAGTCTAGACCACACTGACCTATGAATCCATTAATCTACTAAGAGGGGACAGCCCTAAAGTGAGCATTGTAGAGTAAGGACAATGTTTATGTAACACGTCACGAGGCTAGAGAGTGGCACGCGGGGGTCATGCAGTTCTGGCAAAGTAGAGCAAGATTGTGCAAACACCATTGGAGAAATGATAATTAGTGGGAACAAAATTGTGAGCGTGAGAAGAAGGCAGTGAAAACAAATGTAATCTTCAGGTGGACAATTTACAGACACTGTAAAGATGTGTCTGTAACACAAGCTCGGAAAATAATGAGCAGAATTAACAGAACAGATAGCAGAGGAATAAAGAAGCCTGTAATTAGGTTGACAGTTCTAGCTGCTGGGGTGTTGAAGTGGAAGTCTGGAGAATGGAGGGGGTGGAGGTGACGCAAATGGCAGTTGATTCGGGTGACAGTGTTTGAGTGGGCATGTGTGTGTGTGGGGGTATCATTGTGAAGCATAGGTGACTTGTAAAGTGAGCCCCACAACGTTATCGTTATATCGCCCAGCCCTAGTATGAACGACCAGCCAAGCTGCCCAGCATCTCCTGCATTAGTGGCGAACGCCTTGCCCACTGCGCCACTTAGCCGCCGTTGTCTCCCTAACCTAAACCCTTTTAGGTTTCAATTTGAGCAGGAATTGCGTGTCAATTTGCTAAGAAACACCATGGAATGTATCGAGGAGTCGTCCTTCGGGGCGTTGAAGTGAAGACAGCCCACTTACACAACAGCTGCAGCCGTTTACACGAGTGGCTTTGAGGCGACAACAGTGATCTTTTTTGTGTGTCAGAATGTGAGGTACTTTCAGGCCTAAATGTTCATGTGTGAGCTACCTTTTTATTTGTATGCCTGTTTTGATAGGCAATGGCATACAGTAACATTTAATCTAAACAGAAAACCTAGTAGGCTCACATGCAGCATGCATGCATACTGTACTTATACAAATATGTGAGTTGCGGTTCAAATAGTAGTCCATCATACGTTTCTTATTGGCTTCTAGCAGCACCACCACCACCACCACAGTGTTTGCATATTGGTGGAGACATTGATTGATTGAAACCTTTATTTAATACTCAGGTGAGCTCTGAGGTGAGGCCACCTCATTTACAGAACTGCTGAGTGTACAACAAGATAAAACAACAAAACAATGTGCAGTGCACTGCAATCAGTTAAAAACAGTTACAACATGAATCATATAGAAATTAAATCAGACATTTTAAGGGCAGTTTAGTTCTTGTTTGGGATCAGGTTCAGAGTGGGGATCAAGACTTTAGCACATAATCATTTTACCAAAACGGACATATCATCTCACAACTAATTTGTGATTGGACAATTATTTTGCACATAATAAAATAAATAAATTGTCATTGTGGCACCGGCTTTGCGATAGCCAGTTTGGATGTGATTGAGTCAGTGCCGATTATGAAGTGATGTGAAAGTAATACAGGATGGCTGATAAATGGGCATTTGGAGTGTGTTCACAATAGACACAATACAGCCTGGAAAACAGCTTGATTTCTACTTTGTGACTAGTGGTGGAAATTAAGATAATTTTAGGAGGAGGGGAGGAGAGGTGGAGGAGAGGAGGGGGGCGATAGAGGAGGAGAGGGGGAAAAGGAGGGGAGGAGAGGAGGGGGCGAGAGGAGAGGATAAAAGAGGTGGGGGAAGGAGAGGAGGAGAGAGGAGGGGGGAGGAGAGGAGGAGGAGAGGAGAGGGGGGCGAGGAAAATAGAGGAGAGGAGGAGAGAAAGAAGAGAAAATCGGAGGAGAGAGGAGGAGGGAAGAGGAAAGGAGAGAAGATGGGAGAGATGAAGAGAGGAGGGGAGAGGAGGAGGGAAGAGGAGAGGAGAGAAGATGGGAGAGATGAATAGAGGAGGGGATAGGAGAGGAGGGGAGGGGAGAGCAGGAGGGAGGGGGGGGGGGAGAAGAGGGGAGAGATTAATAGAGGAGAGGAGGAGAATAGAATAGTATAGAGTTTTTAGAATAGAATAGAACAGACTGAACACAGGTTGGCTAATTTACTAGATGTTTTTAGAATAGAATAGAACAGACTGAACACAGGTTTTAATTTTAGGCCTAGAGCTGCCGGTAGCCTGTAAAGTAGCTACTGGTGCGAGCTACAGGTTGGACACCACTCGGCTATATAGGCTTCTTAAAGCAGGTGCTGCCTTTGCTATGTTTAACTCTCTCTCCAACCCTGGAGTCACCACATATGAAAGACTGATTAAATCTTTTTCACCACAAATAACTCGACCGGCACTTGTACCTCCATTTGAACACACCCGTCCTAATTGTTCTTCCACTGCAACTGTACATTTTGTGTTTACCTTTAATTGCTCATCAAATCCATCTTTATTCATACTGTTGTTGCGTGTAATTGTAGGCCTATTTGTTTTGTTACATTTCTGCCATTGCTGTCCTGTACGGAAGCGTATTGCACCAGAAACATAAAAAAAGATCAGTATCACGTTATAACGTGATAACTTAGTTATTGTTTTAACATAAAACGCTTCACGTTATAAGGTGATACCTTATTGTTTTAACATAAAATGTTTCACGTTATAATTATAACGTGATACCAACTTATCACGTTATTATAACGTGAAACGTTTTATGTTAAAACAATAAGTTATCACGTTATAACGTGATACTGATATTTTTTTTCCTGTTTCTGGTGTGGCAGCAATACGCTTCCGTAGTCCTGCTATGAGCTCATACAGTGTTACTGCATGAGCTAGTGTGTTTCTGTATGTTGTGTGTGTGTGTGTGTGTGTGTGTGTGTGTGTGTGTGTGTGTGTGTGTGTGTGTGTGTGTGTGTGTGTGTGTGTGTGTGTGTGTGTGTGTGTGTGTGTGTGTGTGTGTGTGTGTGTGTGTGTGTGTGTGTGTGTGTGTGTGTGTGTGTGGCCCCCTGTGTAAACAATATAACACAGTTTGGTGATTCAATTAAAACCAAAGGCCTGGTAAAGTCACGGTGAATGGAAAGCGTACGCCTGTGCAGTGCGCTGTTTATTTTTAAAGGTCCCCTGTCTTATAAATGGCCTTTTTCAGTGTTTATCATTGTTTTCTAGCAATGGTGGTTTGTATCAATGGGGTCTGTGTCTCTAATTCTCATTTTGGCTCATCAGTCTAGTCTTGAGTTCACGAGATCCTCCCTCACTCAACTAAGCCATTCAGATAGGCAAAAATAAGCATGTGCTTCAGCCTATTCCTTTTTTCGGTCATTGAGTTTGGATTTTGTGTGTGAGCTTACTTTGAATATTGTACATTTGTGATTTTTTTCTTTTCCTTTTTAAAGTCCACACATGTGTGTTTTTGATTTATCTGTAAACAAAGACCGAAAATAAAACAATTTATTCATTCATTCATTCATTTGACTATTTTGCTGACGTGAGTAAGGCACTGGTTGTAGTCACCGCCCACAATCAACAATTCGCTCAACAACAGAGCGAGTGGGATTACTGACACTTCCTCAAATGGGTTGACGTGTGCAGGTGCCGACAGAGACAGCAGAGAACGACCGAGAGAGAGAGAGGGAGAGATAGAGAGGGAGAGAGAGAGAGAGGGAGAGGGAGAGATAGAGAGGGAGAGAGAGAGGTCTGACCGCCGTGTGGCGGGCAATCAAATAGTCATGTGAAAACCGAAAATCATGATCCAATTCTTTAGCGGAGTTCTCACTCGCTGTCTCAGCACAGACATGCAGCGCACCGCGCACTGCTGCTGCTGCTGCTGCTGCTCCTACCCCCTCCCCACCTGTTTCTGTATGCCTGCATGTAAACAGAGGCTATTGCCTCCGAGTCACTGTGACGTTAGTCTAGTCAGTGTGGGACCTTCGTGAGATAACATTAGCTACCGTTACAAAATGACCCAGTCAACTATTCACTTAGTTTAATACATGAGGCATTGTGTAACGTTATCCAGCCGGCTAGCTACTGATAGCTCCAGACATCAACAAATCCTCCAGCAATAGTCCAGTGCATAATACCTCCGTTGGCTAGGTAGCTCACTAGTCACTACGAAATGTCGCAGTAAACTAAATAGTTCACTGAGGCGTTGTCCCAACGCCATCCAGCAGTAGCTACAGATAGCTCCTGGCATCAATGTCCTACAACAACAACATGCGTATTCGAGTCCCTGGCTTACATCGCATGAGTGAGGGCTGCTGAATAGGGTCCAGCTGTAGCTCAGGAGAATCCTTTTGCATGCTGAATGTAGCATTTAGGGTCCAGCTGCAGCGCCGGAGAATCCTTGCTGGAGCTGGAGGCCACTCGAGTATACACACAGACAGTGGAGCTGTTTGCAGACAGCGAGGTGGCGATGTCTCGCAGATAACACAATCACAAGTATGATTATATAATATATATATTTTATTTAAAAACTTTTTTTTATATAAAATAATAATAAAAAATTTTTTTATAAAAAAAAAGTTGGCAGGTAAGAAATATGCTTGGCGGGTAGATTCTTCCCATCTACCCGCCACTGGCCGGTGAGTCAAAAAGTTAATTTCGCTCCCTGGACACAAGCATTTACACACAACCTCCCGACCGCGCTCGCGGGGCAGGAGCTTCTCCACTCGCATATCACTGTCAAAATATCATTGCGCACGCTCTCACGCACTCGCCCGTATTCCGATCCGTGCAATAATATTCACAGGGGTATATATTGTCATTTGAAACAAGTTATAGAATATGTACGATACAGCCTTCACCTTACGGCCTATTACCAATGCATTGTCCTGTGGGATTATGCCCCCCCGCTGCGAAATTAATTAGTATCCCCCTCAATCTCTCTATATCTCTCTCTGTCTGCCAGTGCAGACTGTGGGTGACTGTCACTCAAATCGCTTATGGGCGGAGCCCAGCCCAAAACAGCTTGAAATCTTGAAGTGGAAAAATGCTGCTTCATAGTACTTAATTAGAAATACAAAACAATGAATTTCTTTGAAAAAAACTTTACAGATGTGTTCCACAGACTCACAGGAATTGTGTAAAGTCTCATACCTATATCCACAATCTGCTCCTCCAGAACAGATTCAACCCACCCACGGCAGTTTGCTAGCAACCCGGCTAATCTCTCCTACCCTCCTACAGCCACTAATACACCTGGCACAGTACGGGGAGGCTTATGGAATTGTCAATCAGCAGTCAAGAAAGCTGACTTCATTACTGCCTACGCCCATAGTTAGGCCTGCCACGATAACACATTTTGCTGGGCGATTAATTGCCCCCGAAAATATCGCGATAAGCGATATTATTGCGACCGGTTAGAGAATTTTTTTTTGGAGAAATTTATTTCCCAAAACTTTTATTTTGAAGCCCACCGCTCCGTCTTTTCCGGTGTTTTAGACTTTTATTTTGAAGCCCACCGACCGGACCGGAAGTATTGTTGTGATTATCAGGTACTTTTTTAGTCCCTGCTCTGTCGTGGTTCCAAGAGAGTAGAAGTGAGATGCATGCATCTTATTGGTAGAAGTGGTACCAGAAAAGTCACGTGAAACACTGCAGACCACTGATTGGTCAGAATAGAGACACGTCACTCGTTGGAGAGTCTGAGGGAGTCTGAACGAAAACAGAACGCCGCCATCTTTAATGTCTCGCATAGGATTTCATAATCATTATGTTTGCAGCAGGCACAAGTGCAATAAACAAAAGATACAGTCACTGTGTATTCTGCCTCATTTATTGATTAAACAAAACCGACATCAACACAATTTGCCACCGAGCGGAGAGTTTAGTCTCGCAAAAAGATCGCTGACTTGTTAAGGCTTGTTGTTAGGTTAGGTGCTAATGTTGTGCTAGCGTTTTAGCATGGCTATCGTACATAGCGTGATCAATATAACTCGCTATTGATTGTTTGTATGAGTAACGTTAATGCTAGTAGAATAGACACAATGAGGGGTAACGTTAGCCCCATGGAGCTCCTGTGCTGTGCTCTGTAGTAAAGCCAGCGGCCCGCCTCCCAACACGGACAGTGACTGACAAGGGGCACTGGTTCCGCCTCAAACAAACGCGCAAATAGCAATTAATCGCGCCCGTCAAAATCATTGCATTCATTTTAATTATCGCGGCAATTAATCGATTTATTGCTTATCGCGGCAGGCCTAGGGTCCACACATAAAAACACACACAACAGTCATCAAACAGTTCATATAACAAACAATAAAACAGAAATTCATCAGTGTATAACTAGGCAAAGAATATGAATACAAAATAAAACAAAACAAAGGAATAGACTAAAAGAAACTACAAAATTATAAAATATGAAAAGGAAATGCATAGAAAAAGCATAACAGGGCCAATACAAAACATGCTCAAGGCAAAAACACATACATATATAAATACATCTAACTAACTAAGCTATATTTTTAAATATAATTTAAATTAAATTTTAAAACACAATTTAAAATTGTGGTAGGTGGTATGAAGGTTACTAGGCAAGTTGTTCCAGCTAGCTATGGATCTATAAATAAATGACCGTTTTAATGAGTTGGATTTAGGACGAGGTAGTAACAACTGACCATTTCTAGCACCGCTTGTGTTATGCTCCTGTATACTCTTCCTGTAGACCAGCTGCTTAAACATAAAAGATGGATTTTCACTCATTTTAACAGACTTCAACAGTACAAGTGAGTTAGTCAATAACCTGTTCTCAACTGTAAGCCAGGAGAGATCAACATGCATGCTGTTCACATTAGTCTGGACTGAGCAACCCAGAACCAACCGCGCCGCCCTGTTCTGGGCAACCTGGAGCCCCCTAATCTCACATTTGGCTGCCGAGGACCAGACCGAAGAACAATAATCAAGATGACACAATACTAAACTCTGCACAATCTGACGTAAAAGAGGACGACTTACAAAGGACGCACATTTCCTGGAGATGCCGATAGCTCTACCCGTCTTTGAGACAGTGTTTGTGATATGCTTATTCCAAGCTAGAGAAGCATCTAGCGTCACTCCTAGGAGTTTAGCACTATCCACTTGTTCAACAGTTGAGTTGTGTAACTGAGGGGTACAATTCCCTGACTGTATTACTAGATATGATACTTACTACCACTACCTTTGTACTTAATATTCGGCCACCCAGTACACGGCATAAATATATTATCATAAACACTCTCACGTAGATGAAACGGATCCAACACAAATGTACGAAGTCGAAACAGGTCTTTATTTCTACACAGCGATGGTGTGTAGAACAAGCACTTAATCACTTAATTACATTTATGAATTGAAATAGTATGCACTTTTATGGCAAAGAGTATTCGTCGGTATATCAATAGAGAATGTCCAATCTCTGAAGGCGCAGGTGGTAAATATACGACCTGGAATAGTTAAGGAATAACAGCAATGATACTTTAATGATTATATACTAGATACACTAGAGGGGGTTAATCCGGTCGCTTGTAAGCCGACAGGAGTAGGAGGGGGGGGGGGGTAGAATCCGGCTGCCTCGTCCGGCCAAGGGTATCCCAGGTGAACCCACTGTAGTGCCGTTCAATGCGCCGGCGATCCTTGGACCACAGATGAAAGCAGGTGGACTCTTTGTGGGCCGGCTCTCTCCGGTCCACGGGGGAGAGACGTGAAGCGACCTCGTCTTGCAGAGCGTCTCCTCACCTTGCGTCCTCTCCAGGGGGGGGGGTTCCAACACACGGCAGTGTCGGGGGTCTTTATCCATGGAATAATCAAAGTATACAAAGCATAATCCGTGCCTGGGAAGGCGGGCTGTCGTCGGTAGAATAATCCGGTATACAGGTCCACTCGCTCGTCGGCTCTGGGGCTCCTCGGGTGCAGCTTCACATGGGGTCAACACCCTGGGTAAGCAGCCAGTTCTCTGCCCGAAACGATGGGGTACTGACTACGGTAGTATTCTCACCGCACGAAGCACTATATATTAACAGACTATTATTAGCTTAATAGACTACGTCCAACTCGACGATATAGTGCCAAATATGACTATTCAAATATTAATATACACGATGTCTCAATACCGATGGTAGGCGAACTTGGCCTTACTCCCACACGTGGCGTCGCGGGGAGGCTTTACGTCTGTGACTCTATTGGAGGGTAAGAAACTGGACTGAAAAGGAAGTCCTACTTTAGTAGCGCAGTATATATACGCACTATGAACAAATAGTCCCATTAGTGGTGCGGTAGCCAGATTCCTACGCGGAACTAGGACTTGTTCGTACATGTGGAGCGGTACGTTTGAACTGGGTCTGAGGGGTATGGCAGCCTGGCACCAAGGTCTCGACCAATAGTAGAATGGAGACTATTATGGGATGTTCAGTAGGCTAGAATGGATATTCAATGCATATTGTACAAGGAATATACAAGGGATATCAGGGAATATTAGAGAATATACAAATACAATTAAATATATATAAATAAATATATATATTCGGTTTAATCTGGCCCTTCACAACAGCCACCCCCTGAATAGGTCCCAGACCTAATCAGTTAAACAGAGACAGATTAATCGCGTTGTCTATTTACACATAAGGGTTTGCTGTAGGGGTCAGTCAACTTCACAAAGTCATAGGGTTGTAGGGTCATGGTCATCATCGATTGTGTCTGGGAGTCGAGGCAGTTCTATGAGCCTTGCCACGGGACGGGTGTAAGTGCGACCCTGGACGAGCACTTCAGCTGCTCGGACCTTGCCGTCGGCACCGGTGATCACTTTGCTTACGCGGCCGGCCGGCCACATAGCTCTGGGCAGTGATTGATCAATAATCATGACGACTGTTCCTTCTGTCAAATTGTCTCTCTCCTTTACCCACTTCTGGCGGGTCTGTAGAGACGGTAGGTAGTGCAGTAGGAAACTGTTCCAAAACTTGTCGGCTAATACTTGGCTGTACCTCCACATTCGTCGGCCGTTCGCTTCTTCAGGCCGGTACATTGTCTGGGGTAATGCAGGATCTAGCCGCCCCATCAGGAGTGTGTTGGGGGTAACTGGGTCGATATCCGCCACATCACTGGAGACATATCCGAGGGGCTTCGAGTTAAGTACTCCCTCAATCTCCGTGAGGACTGTCAGTAGGACTTCTTCCGCCACAGTCTGGGCCCCAAGTACTGCGTACAGGGCTGTCTTTATGGAGCGCACTTCTCGTTCCCAAGTGCCACCGAAGTGGGGTGCGTTTGGGGGGTTGAATTGGAAATCAACCTGTGCTGGAGCGAGGTGGGTCTTAAGTTCTGGGCCCATAGCTTGGAAGCTCTCTCTCAGCTCTCTTTCGCCGCCTTTGAAGTTTGTCCCATGATCGGACAATAGGGTAGACGGTCTTCCTTTCCGTGATGTGAATCTTCGGAAGGCCATAAGGAATGAGTCTGTGCTCATGGTCGGGAGAAGCTCGATGTGTATCGCTCTGGTGGTCATGCATTTGAATACAATACCCCACCGCTTCTCGGTTCCTCTTCCTTTCTTTATGTGCAGCGGGCCAAAGCAGTCCATACCCGTTGAGTGGAATGGCTTGTCACCGATTCGGAGGCGACATGGAGGAAGGTCAGCCATCCTTGGTATGCTGGGCTGCGCGCGCCACTTGCGGCAGTCTAGACATGTTCGCTGGAAGCGTCGTACCGCCTCTCTTCCTTGTAGGATCCAGTAACGACGTCTGATTTCCGCGAAGACTCTTTCTGCTCCTGCGTGATGTACATCCTCATCGTATTTCTTTATAATCAGCTCTGTGACCTTGTGTCGGCTGTTCAATACGATCGGGTATTTAATGTCATCCGGTAGATTGGGGGCTCTGCGTAGGCGACCACCCACTCTGATGAGGGTATGAGCGTCGCTCTCGGGGGCCAGGTGAATTAATCTGCTGTCGGATGGGACGGGCTTTCCTCCCTGTAGACAGGCCAATTCATCGGGGAACGAGTCTCTCTGGGCTCGCTGCAGTAGAAGCAATTCTGCTTCCTCGTAGTTAGCTGCTGACATATCAGCGGGGGACTTGCACTCCGGGTGGTACCGCAGGAATGTTCTTTGTTGTGCACTCTCTATGGACGTGCAATCGTCTATGTTAGGGTCGGTGGAGGCTACGGTGCTCAATCCACAGAACACAGACTTCTTATTTTCCACCTCCTCTGGACTTGCTTCCCTCGGGATAGGCATGGGCCACTGTCCTTCCGGGAGTCTTAGGAATGCGGGGCCGTCACTGTAGACATTGCGACGGGTGAGGTCATCCAGGGGCATCCCCCGGGTGATGACGTCAGCTGGGTTCTGTTTTGTATCAACGTAGCGCCACTCTGTTTCTCCGGTTAACTCTTCGGTTAAGTCTTGAATCTCGGTGACTCTGACTCCCACGAAGACTTTGTACTTGCATGAGTCCGATTTGATCCAGGCGAGTACCGTCGTGGAATCTGACCACAGGATTGTTCTAGACACCGGTATGGTGAGCTCACGTTGGATGAGCGTGGCTAGGTGCGCTCCGGCTAGGGCTGCGCAGAGCTCTAGACGTGGGATAGATTGTTGCTTGCGTGGGGCTATTCTCGAGCGGGCGAGGACAAATGCTGTGTAGATCTCTCCCCCCTGGTCTTGGGCCCGCAAGTAGGCTACTGATCCGTATGCGACCTCTGAGGCGTCACTGAAGACGTGTAAGTCCATTTTACATGTCTCTGGCCTCACCGTGGGTGGGAAGTAGCTTCGGCGCATATTAACGCCTGGGAGTGAGTGGAGCTCCATCTCCCACTCTCTCCAGGTGGATGCAAGGTGTGCGGGAATGGGGTCGTCCCAGCCCTGGTCCTTGTCCCGCAACGCTCGCACAATCATTTTTGCCCTGGTGGTGTACGGCAGAATACATCCTAGCGGGTCATATTGTCGGGCGAGTGCTGTGTACACACTCCGTCTGGTGGTCGGCGCCGCCGCCGGCCTTCCCTGCTCCGTAGTCAGGGGCTTGTGTCTGTAGTGAAGCGAATCTGTTTTGAATCGCCACACCAATCCCAGGGTCATCTCCTGGGCTTCTCCCGGGATTGTAGCCATCCAGGTCTCGCTGCTGGCTGCCTTGTCCTCGGAGGAGAGGCTGCGCAGTACTTGCGGATCGCTGCTGGCCCACTGCCTGAGATCAAAGCCGCCTTTGATCAATGAGGCGCGGAGTTTAATCAGGAGAGCCTCGGCTCCTTCCTGGGTTGAAAGGCTTTGTAGACAGTTGTCTACGTAGAAGCTGTTCTTTACGCTGTGTTGGACCTCTTCGTCCGCTGCTGGGTCCTCTGCTACATGTTTCTGTAGTGCAAATGTCGCACAGCAGGGGCTGCACGTCGTTCCGAAGGGGAGGACTTCCCATTGGTAGATGGCTGGGTGCTCATCTCCTGGCTTCTCTCTCCATAGGAACCGTAACAGGGGCTTGTCCGCCTCTACTAATCTCACCTGCAGGAACATTCCTTTAATGTCCCCGCTGATGGCCACCTTTTCCTGGCGGAAGCGGAGTAGAACGCCGAGTAGGGAGGGGCCGAGTGTGGGACCGGGCAGTAACTCTTTATTCAGATTTTGGGATCCGATCTGGTAGCTGCAGTTAAATACTATGCGGTCTTTACCGTTGTGATGGACCTTGTGGTGGGGCACGTACCACGATTCAGTGGTCTGGTCAGCCTCTTTAATGTCCATCTTTGTGACGTGTCCCGCTGTGATGAGCTTCTCAATCTCAGCGCGGTATACACTCTCTTGGGCGGGGTTCTTGGCTAAGCGCCGCTCCGTGTTCAGCAGGTACCGTTCTGTGGCGTCTGTCTTGGCGTGGAAAGTAGGCATTCCTTCTCGCCGCAGGAGTGGCGTGGCGTATCTCAACACGCCGTTGACCGGGACTCTCTTGGTCCCTGTCTCGAGGAGGTGAATGGCGTAAATGTCATCTTTAGAGCGAATGTCTTTCTTTCCGTTCTTAAAGGGCATTTGTTCCAAGGTCCATAGCCGCTCTACGTGTTGCAGGAGTGCGGTTTCTCCCTCTGTGACTCGGGAGTGGAGACATCTAGTGGCTGTACTTCGGTTGAGAGATTTGGCGAGCGGGCCTTGGAGAGTCCATCCCAAACGGGTCTCGACTGCTGCAGGACAGCCTCGGGGTCCGGTATGAACCCGGTCTATCGGGACAATGAGGTCTGCATGGTCGGAGCCTATCAACAGGGTCGGCATAGCATTGTCTATGAGCGGGATCGGTAACTTGCGCAGATGTGCATATTTCTCCATCAGCTTGGCGACGGGGTATGTGTACCGCGACAGTCCTATTTCTTGGCTGGTGAAAGCGTCTGCAATCTGGTACCGTCGCTCAGGCTGGCCGCTTGCTGCGATAGAGAATGAGACATTCTCGCCCTTTATCGTCTTCAAATCTCGTCTTATTGTCCGAATTGTCATTTGGGTTTCGCTTCCCCGCAGCCCTAGCTGGGCCGCAGCGGAGGCGAGCAGCAGGGTCTTCTCTGACCCGTCATCGAGGACGGCGTAAGTGTCCAGGACTTTATTCTGGTAGCTTAGTGTCACACGCACTACTTTTAGGAGTACTCGGGCTCCACTGCTGCTGGCGGGATCGATGTACATGACGCTCGCTTTGCGGCTGGATGGTGCAGGTGAAGGGCGCCGTCTGTTACTGTCGTGAAGTATGTCCAGATGGGCTCCATCGCACTTGGTGCACCTTTTCTTTAAGCGGCATTCGGCTGCCATGTGTGAGCGCGCACAGCGAAAACAGCGCTTGTTGGACTTTATCCATTGACCTGCTTCCTCCGCGTTCAGCTTGGGGAAGGAGTCACATTGCGCTAGCCAGTGTTCTTTCTCACAGTAGGGGCACACTATCTTCCACTTCTCCGTTCTGGAGGGGGTACTGTGGCTCCTGCTGCTCGGTACTGACTCCGATTGGTGCATCACAGTCACCGATCTTCTTCCATCATTTAGTCGTCTGGTTCCTTCTCTGGAGCCAGGGGTGCTCCGTCCGAATGTATCTAGCCGTAGGCTGCTGACTTCTCTCGCCAGGAAGTCTGCTAGATCGAGGAGGTTCGGTTCGGGGCCATTCGGGTCTCTGTGGTCCCTCTGCCGCCTAAAGCGCTCCTGACGAGCGGGCGGCAGCTTCTCCAGGATCCTTTCCACATTTGAGTTGGCGTAAAGTTCATGCCTCCCCTTCTCTCTTTGCGCTCCCAACATCCCTACCAGGGACTGCACTCTGATGGACAGGTCGTCCAGTGCTCGATTGTCTATTGCTGGGGGTAAGCGGTCGATGTGTCGGATCTCCTGGATCACGTAATCCCATATGCGCCCATACCTCTGGTCCAATGCTACCAGCGCTGCTGTGTATGGGGTGGTGGAAGTCGCGTAGGCGAGCGCTATATTATGTGCGCGGGGTACCTTTAAGTGCTTCAGTAGGATGGCGTATTTGTGGCGTTCATCCAATACATCCACCAACATGGTCTCCAGACACATGCGGAGTTCTGTATACTGGGCCCGGTTCTCTTGGGTGAAGTCGGGTACCATAGGCGTGCCAATGTATGACGCTGACTGTGGATACATCGGCGAGCGTTGGGGGAGAGGCCTCCTAGGCGAGTCTCCTCCCGCTCCTTGGTATGGGCTGGTACCGGCAGTGTACCATGGCCCGCTTGTCCAGGTGCTGTTCCTCGGTGCGGGTCGTGCGTCGTGCTCACCCGGGTATAGAGTCGGGGGTCTGTAGCGCAGCTCCGCGGGAGTATAGCCTGGGCTGTACCGGGCCTCCTGGTCCGGTAGAGTACTGTGCTGTCTTCGGGCGTGGTTCTCCTCCTCTTCCTCTTCGTCTTCAGTTAGGTCATCCAGTGCTTGTAGTCTCTGGTTTAGCCTCTCCACAGGATATGCTGCTCCTTCCCGGTTGCTAGGTCTCGCTTGGACCGGTGGGGGGAGGTGGTCTGTGGGGGGTATAGACCTCGTCTGTTGGTCAAGTTCAGGGTTGTTTACTCGGCTAGGGGATGCCGCCCTGGAGGTGTGTCTAGACGAGTTCCTGGAGCCTCTGGCGGAGGGAGAGGGTGTTGTCCGTCTGATCAGCTGTTCTATTAGTTGCGACTGCTGTCTGTCGCGCGCTGCGTCCCGTTGAGCACCGGCTCGTTCTCGGGCCACATTCTCTTCCATCTGAATGCGTCTTATTTCTAGACGTATCTGCTCGTGTTCGCTTCGCTGCTGGATCTGCAGTCGGTCGCGTTCAGCAGCGGCGTTCAGGCTGATGAGGAAGGCCTGCTGTAGGGTCCTCTCTGCCTCGCTGGGAGAAGGCGGTTGTATAGGGGAGCCTTCCCTCGGGGTACTCCTTGCGGAGCCTTGGAGCTCTATCTCCACGGTGCTCTCCCCGTCTTCTTCCGTGCCGAGTTCTCTCTCGGTAGCGTTGTATTCCTCCCGGGACTCATCTGGGACTACTTCTTCAGTACTGGCGGGGTGTGAAGTCATGTCTGGTTCCCACTGGTCCCCACCGTGAACTTGGTCAGTTACATTAGAGCCCGTAGGGGCCTCTATGGTCGGGGTAGTCTGGGCGTTGGGGTTAGACATACTTTTACTTTCTAGTTTTACCGCGTTTACTGTTAGTAGAAGACTAGGTTGTTGACTGACAGCGTAGGCCTCTAAGTACTGAGGGAGCCGTCGTTCGCGCTGCGGGCGTTGGTTAGGAGGATCGTTTCGTGGAGTGTTCATCATAGGCCATTTCAATATTAATAACACTATATTAATATTACACTAATTACCATCCGGCTCGAAGGACCAATTGTAACTGAGGGGTACAATTCCCTGACTGTATTACTAGATATGATACTTACTACCACTACCTTTGTACTTAATATTCGGCCACCCAGTACACGGCATAAATATATTATCATAAACACTCTCACGTAGATGAAACGGATCCAACACAAATGTACGAAGTCGAAACAGGTCTTTATTTCTACACAGCGATGGTGTGTAGAACAAGCACTTAATCACTTAATTACATTTATGAATTGAAATAGTATGCACTTTTATGGCAAAGAGTATTCGTCGGTATATCAATAGAGAATGTCCAATCTCTGAAGGCGCAGGTGGTAAATATACGACCTGGAATAGTTAAGGAATAACAGCAATGATACTTTAATGATTATATACTAGATACACTAGAGGGGGTTAATCCGGTCGCTTGTAAGCCGACAGGAGTAGGAGGGGGGGGGGGTAGAATCCGGCTGCCTCATCCGGCCAAGGGTATCCCAGGTGAACCCACTGTAGTGCCGTTCAATGCGCCGGCGATCCTTGGACCACAGATGAAAGCAGGTGGACTCTTTGTGGGCCGGCTCTCTCCGGTCCACGGGGGAGAGACGTGAAGCGACCTCGTCTTGCAGAGCGTCTCCTCACCTTGCGTCCTCTCCAGGGGGGGGGGTTCCAACACACGGCAGTGTCGGGGGTCTTTATCCATGGAATAATCAAAGTATACAAAGCATAATCCGTGCCTGGGAAGGCGGGCTGTCGTCGGTAGAATAATCCGGTATACAGGTCCACTCGCTCGTCGGCTCTGGGGCTCCTCGGGTGCAGCTTCACATGGGGTCAACACCCTGGGTAAGCAGCCAGTTCTCTGCCCGAAACGATGGGGTACTGACTACGGTAGTATTCTCACCGCACGAAGCACTATATATTAACAGACTATTATTAGCTTAATAGACTACGTCCAACTCGACGATATAGTGCCAAATATGACTATTCAAATATTAATATACACGATGTCTCAATACCGATGGTAGGCGAACTTGGCCTTACTCCCACACGTGGCGTCGCGGGGAGGCTTTACGTCTGTGACTCTATTGGAGGGTAAGAAACTGGACTGAAAAGGAAGTCCTACTTTAGTAGCGCAGTATATATACGCACTATGAACAAATAGTCCCATTAGTGGTGCGGTAGCCAGATTCCTACGCGGAACTAGGACTTGTTCGTACATGTGGAGCGGTACGTTTGAACTGGGTCTGAGGGGTATGGCAGCCTGGCACCAAGGTCTCGACCAATAGTAGAATGGAGACTATTATGGGATGTTCAGTAGGCTAGAATGGATATTCAATGCATATTGTACAAGGAATATACAAGGGATATCAGGGAATATTAGAGAATATACAAATACAATTAAATATATATATATAAATAAATATATATATTCGGTTTAATCTGGCCCTTCACAACAAGTTGCATAGACCTAATATTAGCTTTGGGTTGTTAGCCAACCTGTGCCTTGACCCAAACACCATGCTTTTGGTCTTAGAGATATTTAGAACAAGTCTGTTTGATACTATCCAGTAATTTACTTCTTTAAGTTCACTACTCAGGACCTCATTTAGCTGCTTGCATGACTTTGTAGGATAAGGTGGAAGGTGGAATCGTCTGCATATAGAACTATATGTGTGTGTGTGTACAGTGTGTATATGTGTGTATATGTGTGTGTACAGTATGTGTGTGTGTATATGTGTGTGTATATATGTGTGTGTGTTTGTGTTAGCGCACTATTCAAGAAGCTACCCTACTGTGGGACTCCTCAGTCAACATGATCAGCTCCTCATCATTTATCAACATGTCACTGCAGTCAGATCAAAACCTTGTATGATTTTATATGTCTGCACTTTATGTGTTATTTTTTCTGTTGGAAAGCACTTTGAGCTGCAGTTTCTGTATGAAAGGTGCTATACAAATAAAGTTTATTACTATTATTATTATTATTATTATATAGAGACACGTAAAGGAACACCTACAATTAGAGATACAAGGTTTACAAGATACAACATTGATACGGGCTACTCTGACACTTCTCGTATACACACATCATTCCTGCCACAGATGAATATTTGAAACATGTGTCTGGACATAATTTGTGATGAGGTCTTGTGTGACCTCTATTTGCAGAGCCTTCCTTTCTTGCACAGGAAGTGTGTTCATTTCTCTTTGGCCGGTAGTCTTTTTGATTGATGCCGTGATGTACCGCGTTGAGAGCTTACATACACACACGCGCGCGCACACACACACACACACACACACACACACACACTTTAGTTGTGTGTGCCCAGTGCCCACCCACCAATGATACCATCTGACACTGGTTTATCCATTCTCTCCTAGCTGTCCATCATGTTCGATGATGACGCTTGCTCCAGGGATGGGGGGGGGGGGGGGGGGTTCAGCAACGCTGCCACTGGTGCCACTTCTCGTGGGCATTGAGTCCGATCCTTGAGCTGCACACCTGTCCGCAGATACCTGGGGGATGCCAGCTGCACCACACACACACACACACACACACACACACACAGCTTAACAGCTGGGGTTATATGCAGAAAGCAACAGCAAGAGTTATTAACCGTGCCGATGTTTGCACTACACTGGGGAGAGGGGGGGGGGGGGGGGTGTATGGGGAGTGGGGGGATCAGACCCTATAGATCAGATGGAGTGCACTACACTATGTCTGTGTGCACGCTCTCCTCCAAACTCTCCTAACAGCTGTTCATCAGCCACACCGCCACACTGCATCTGGCGTTTTTTTTTTTATTGTGAAAGCCAAACCCATTTTTAATATGATGAGACAAGTTTTATTTCTTTATGGCTTATGGGACTGAATACGATCTTGATGATGTAATTGACCTGTCTCAAAACCCTGCCCCTTTTCTTGATCCTCCAATCACAACTGTCGCTTACCTCGGACAAACCAAGTTTGTCCGAGGTAAGCGACAGTTGTGATTGGAGGATCAAGAAAAGGGGCAGGGTTTTGAGACAGGTCCATTGGCTGCTCATCATGGTCATTCTGGCCGTCTCAGCCGCAAAGGGTGAAGTTCCGAATGTTGGATCCCTGGGGCCCCTATTTCTTATTGGCCAATGGTTTTTATCGAAGGGTGTAGTCCTTTCTCAAGCACAATCGATGCCACACTTCGTACTGGATATCCAGCTCCTTCTTAGTTAGCCACAACATTAATGTCAAGTTAATGTGGCCGCTGTAAAAAGCACTTAATGTGGAATGGGTTTCAGCATTGATTTCAGGGCTCGTACAGATTTAAGTGTGACACCTATTACTTTACATTAGTCCTGTAGCTAACTAGATGGAGCTTACCCTTTAACTGTTTAATTCTTAGCTTCTTTAACTTTATTTGGAAGATGAAAATTACCTCTAATCTAACTATAAAGGACGGAATCTCTGCGTGACTGTTGTTCACATATCTCGAGAACCATTCATCCAATTGTCTTCACACTCGGCGAGTCTATTGCCGAGGACCCAGGGGAGCGCAGTGTCGAATCTGGTGCCATTTAGCCAGATGGTGGTGCTAACAACACACTTTATGCATATCTCAAACCGGTTATCCGATCGATTTCACACATAGCAAGTCTATCGCTGAGTACCCAAGGGAATGCAATGTAACATGTGGTGCAATTTGGCCAGATGGTGGCGCTATAACATGTCTGTCTGTGTGACTGTCCTTCGCATTATCTCGAGAATAATTGTTGGGTGTATTGCTGAGGATCCAAGGGAGTGCAGTGTCGAATGTGGTGCTATTTGGCCAGATGGTGGCGCTATAACAACAAACTTAACATTTTGGCATATAACTTAAGGACAAAGGTTATTTTGCAGAGGGGGGTGGGAACAGCGAACATGGCCACTCCACTAGTTTAACCAGTGTTCAATTTAAGATTATATATATATATATTATACAGTATATGTTGGTAGGCAAGTTTTTCGTCAAATTTTCTAGGTCAAGACATGATTCAGCCTTATAGAAACTCAGGGGTTCTAGCTTCTAATAAAACAGTGTGTTGACCAATGAAAAGTTATCATGCAGTCATGTCTGGAAAGGTGTTACGTACGTGTGTGTTGGACCCAGGTGCGGTGCAGAACAGAGACGATGAGAGACAGATGTTGATTTTTTAATAAAGCACTACTTCTTTAATTAGAGTAGCTGAATGAACACGGACACGATGGTGATAAACAAAAGGGGAGAAATCTCCGTCTCAAAAACATGTTAAATCTGAATCACAATAGGGGAGAACGGGGGACGTTGTCACACGGGTAGGTTGTCACATTCATTATATTTCACCACCAGAGGGTCCTGTCTCCCATATTTTGGTATTTAAATGTCCAGAATTGGGGTCAGAGTTCACCTACATTGTCATTTTTGGAGTGAAACTTGAGGTGAGAGTACTTTTTGTGTTTTTCATGTCCATTTGTAAATATTCCACTCCTCAGCATTTTTCTTCTAGGCTTTTACACAATTGGTTTATCATGAAACAATTATTACCCTTAAAAAGTGTGAAGGGATAGCTATAGTTTAGATTGTTGTTAGCTAGCTAACTAGTTATTAGATGGCTGTTAGCCTTAATGGTCGTCACGGTCACATTTTCCTTGGGGTTGGTTGTCACATGTTGTGTAGGCTATTATTGTTAGGCCGATTTATTGTGTTCGTATTTTGTTATATAGGATGGCCTAAAGATGTGTTTCCTGTTTATGTTCATGTTAAGATGCATTAAGTTATGTATTTGTCAACTTGTCAATGAAATTAAACGTTCAAATTTAGTTCTGCCTTCTTGTCTTCTTTTTAAGATTTCCCATTAAAACACATGGTGACAACCAACCCCATAGTGTGTGACAACCATCCCCATGATGGGGTTGGTTGTCACAATGTGTCAGAGTGTTAGGTGATTAACTCTTTGTTACAATACGTTGGAAAATGAGAGGGATACACATTTCAAGCCAACATCTTAAGCTTCAATTTAATGTAGGAATGACTATTGAATGATGTTTTGATGATGAGCAATTCACACTAGAGTAAAAAGTGTGACAACTATCCCCGTTCACCCCTACATAGGAACTCATCACAATAATCGGGGAAAACAAAGTGGAGAAAGCAAGGTCTCCAAAACACACTAAATAGTAATTCCGTCAAACGACGGTGCTGCATATACATAGGATAAGCATAATCCTTTAACAACTACATTTGATCGGCAATCAAAGTGGCACAGCGATTCAAAACATCACGAACAAACGTATCCTCCGTGGCAAGGAGCGATAAGACTAAACATGTAGGTATACTCACGGACAGTTTCAGTGATCGACTGACAGTGTTTGTGTGACACGGAAGAGAATATAAAGAGACATTTAATGAGTCACACCAGGTACAAATGAGTGTAATTAGTACCGGTAGACAGGGCAATTACCCACCAGGTAACGCTATAGGTTTGCTCCTTGAGGAGAGCAAACCCCAAACGTTACAGACATTTTAATTTTATTTTCATATTTCTCAACGGGGCAGAGAGAGAGAGAGGAACGCGAGGGAAGAAGACAAATGTTTGCGAAGGCAGATGGTAAAATGGCGTCTCCGAAGCAGGGGGCTGTCCAGTGGCACGTTCTCCTTCCTGTGTAATTGACCCCATGACGGTGATACATAGGGGGCCAAATTAAAAAATGTCTTCCACTTGAGAGGAGACTCTTTTCGTGGTTAACTGCACATTGCATACCAATGGTAGTTGGGCCCACTGCGGGATGTGCCTGTGTGTGTGCATGTAGGCTACCTGGTGCGTGTCCATGTGTGTGTGTTTATGTCTTTGTGTGTGTGTGTGCATGTAGGCTACCTGGTGCGTGTCCATGTGTGTGTGTTTATGTCTTTGTGTTTGTGGGTGCATGTAGGCTACCTGGTGCGTGTCCATGTGTGTGTGTTTATGTCTTTGTGTGTGTGGGTGTATGCATAGACGCCTACGTAATGGAGCAGGCGAAGCGGGTGCTCTACCAGTATTGAACTTGGGGGAGCAAACTTGTCTCTTTGCTCCCTCACTTTTTGATCATTGATATATCCCCCCCCCAATATATAAATATTATCTAACCATAACTACGTAATTTCAATCAAATTAATAATACGCAATGACACTTAATAGCACGTTTTTAAGTTTCCAAAGATTGTGTGACCCCCCACTTTAATGGTTTGATCCAGTGCCCACGGGCCACGGTTCGTCGGCATGACGTATACGACATGTTGGGGGAGGCGGCTTTTTCGAAAGCCCTTGAAAAATTCAGGCTGGATATTCGATAACATTGTGAGGATTATTCTTCGGCGTTTACATCAAAATGGAGCAAATCATCGCGTAAGTCGAACACTGTGACTGTATACTAAATGCGCAAACAGATTGAAACTGAATATTTCTCGTATGGTGAGCCTCGGCGCTGCACCGAGTGAATCCAGAGATACGGGATGGTGCGCAGGCGCTGTGATCACCCAACGGCGGAAATAATGCCGCTTTGAGCAGTTTATAAAGAAATATTAAAAATATTTATTAGCAACGCCGAGCTTTCAAACCATCCCGTATCTCTGTGCGAACCCCTCGTGCAACTGTAAGCACCTTTTGTAATGTCTCTGTGATACTTGTATAACGAACGGTTCGGCCAGAACCAGTCCTTCATGGTAAATCTAGGTTGGTTTCCCATTGAGGAGCAAGTGACTGTGGATTCACTCGGTGCTGAGCACAGTCACGAAAGGGGCTAGTATGGATGGACCCTGATGTAAACAAGACAAACGTCTTTCTCTGGTCTGCATCCCCTTAACAATTGTGTGTATTGAGCCGTACTATATTGTACCCATTCTGCAATCTGTTAAATAAAGTTTTCATTCATTCATTCATTCAGCCGCCGCGCTCACTGGGGCTATTGATAGCGTCAATTAGTTGTTGTTGTTGTTGTTGGTACTGCCGCTGCGGATGAGAACGGGGCCGGAGGGGCTTTGGGAGGATGGGAAAGTTATTATTATTATTATAATAGTAATTGGCTATCATACGTGCCTAGCTAGCGTTAGCTAAAAGAGCCCTCGCAGTGAAGTTATTATTATTATAGCTATCATACTGCAATATAAACTGAGTTTTATAGTGAAAAGAGCAGCTTTATTTTGGTCAAGATTGAAGGCTCTATATTGCAGGAAATTGCCGGACCCCCTCCAAACCACCCCGTGCAAAAAAAAAAAAAAAAAGTATAAAAAAAAAAAAAAAAAAATCTTGCACCCCCACTTTCAACTATAACTAGGCGGCCATGGGTGTATGTAGGCTACCTGGTGCGTGTCCATGTGTGTGTGTATGTCTTTGTGTTTGTGGGTGTATGTAGGCTACCTGGTGCGTGTCCATGTGTGTGTGTGTATGTCTTTGTGTTTGTGGGTGCATAGGCTACCTGGTGCGTGTCCATGTGTGTGTGTGTGTGTCTTTGTGTTTGTGTGTTCAAGTTTTCAAGTTTATTTATTAGTTGTCATACTGAAGTACAGACTACTTTTATACAAAATGCTTCTTTCTGTTTCGCTCCAGAGACTGTGCTAGGCAAATATAGATAATAAAATAAGTATAGCAAGTATAAAATAGAAGTCAAGTACATAGACAAAAATGTTCAGTATATATATATACATACAATGCTCTATGTAGAGTAGAAGTAACTGAGTTACCATGCAATATACTATACATTGCAAAGCAGAAGTGGGATGAGGTACAATTTAGGTACAATATAATTTACAGTAAGGTGTAATGAGGTATGGGTTGTAGTGCAAATTCTTTACCGATAAATATAAAGTGTGCTTAGGTGTACTAAAGTGGTTAAAGTGGGTGCTGCAGTGAGTTGTATGTTTAAAGTGAGTGTGTGCGTGTGGATGTGTGTGCTGTGAGTGCATTTGATGGTTGTTACATAGTGTTATTGTTCGTTGAGCATCCTGATGGCCTGGGGATAGAAGCTTCTTGTGCATGTAGGCTACCTGGTGCGTGTCCATGTGTGTGTGTTTATGTCTGTACACACACGACTGTGTGGCTCAGCGGAGTAGCAATACAATCATCAAATTAGCTGACGACACAGTGGTGGTGGGCCTGATCTCTGCCAACGACGAGAGGGCCTACCTGGAAGAGGTCAAGGTCCTGGCGGGATGGTGCCAGGAAAACAGCCTCTCCCTGAACGTCAGCAAAACAAAGGAGATGATTGTGGACTTCAGGAGGTCGGGGGTCAAGGACTACAGCCCCCTCAGCATCGACGGGGCACCGGTTGAGAGAGTCAACAGCTTTAAGTACCTCGGAGCCTACATATCCGAGGACTTGATATGGACCACACACATTGACAGTGTTGTGAAGAAGGCACGACAACGCCTCTACTTCCTCAGGCGCCTAAGGAAGTTCCAAGTCAGTCAGAAGATCCTTAAGAACTTCTACTCATGTACAATAGAGAGCATCCTGACTGGCAACATCACCTCCTGGTTTGGGAATAGCACTGCACAAGACCGAAGCAGACTACAAAGAGTGACACGTTCAGCCGAACGCACAATTGGAGGGGGGCTCCCCACCCTCCAGAACATTTACAACAAGCGGTGCAGGGGCAAGGCTAAGAGAATCATTAAAGACTCCAGTCACCCGAACAACTGCCTCTTTGAACTGCTGCGGTCAGGCAAGCGATACCGGAGTCTCAAGGCGAGCACAGAAAGACTCAGAAGAAGCTTCTATCCCCAGGCCATCAGGCTGCTAAACGAACAATGAACACTACACAACAACAACCATCAAACGCACATAGCACACACATCCACACGCACACACTCACTTTAAACAAACACACTGTAGCACCCACTCCACACACTTTATAGCACACACTCACTTTAAACAAACACACTGTAGCACCCACTCCCCACACTTTATATTTATTGATGAAGGATTGCACTGCAACTCGTACACCTTACTGTAAATTGTACCTAAATTGTACCTCATCCCATTTCTGCTTTGCACTATATAGTATTGTACATTAGTACACTGCATAGTATTGTATATTATATGGTAACTCAGTTACGTCTATTCTGCATCGAACATTGTACATATGTCTATACTGAACACTGTGACCTCATTTTCTACTTCTAAATTACATGCTATACTATGTTATTTGATACTATCTTGTCTAGCACAGTCTCTGGAGCGTAACAGTAAGAAGCATTTTGTATGAAAGTATTCTGTACTTCTGTATGACAACTATTAAAGAAACTTGAAACTTGGGTGCATGTAGGCTACCTGGTGCATGTCCATGTGTGTGTGTTTATATTCCTGCACACTGCAGGCTTTCTGGGCTTTTGGACAAAACCCTGTTTAGATCTGACTATCTACCTACGCTTTGAGCCTTCTCCTCTCCTCTCCTCTCCTCTCCTCTCCTCTCCTCTCCTCTCCTCTCCTCTCCTCTCCTCTCCTCTCCTCTCCTCTCCTCTCCTCTCCTCTCCTCTCCTCTCCTCTCCTCTCCTCTCCTCTCCTCTCCTCTCCTCTCCTCTCCTCTCCTCTCCTCTCTTCTCTTCTCTTCTCTTCTCTTCTCTTCTCTTCTCTTCTCTTCTCTTCTCTTCTCTTCTCTTCTCTTCTCTTCTCTCTCTTCTCTTCTCTTCTCTTCTCTTCTCTTCTCTTCTCTTCCAGCCAGCCAGCCAGCCAGCCAGTCTACCACTGTTTTCCGCTTCCATCTGGTTCTATTGTTTGCCCTCTCAGATAAAGCTTTGCTGAACAGCAGAAAAGCCTTGTTTCTTGTGTAATCTCTTTAAACTATTGTTTGACATAAGCCTCCATTCTGAACTCTTTGTCCATCACGTGCCTCTGTAATATTTAGAAATTAGGCCTTTTTCAAACAGGCCAGCACCACACAGTTATAGTAATATGCCATAGTGTCTTAGGCTAATATTGGCTTCATGACGTAGGCTGCACCTCTCCCACCACATGCAATTATATCTGCCTTTCCCTGGTCCAGTTATGTTGAAATGCCAATTAAAGGTTGCCTTGCTGTGCCTCACTATGTTGTCGCCAGCTCCTCTGCCTTTGCCTGTGGAGCACACTGGTTTGGTTGCTCAGTAGGAGGGTTCATCTGGACTGAAACAACTGTAGCCTGCTCTGCAGTGTCATATACTGTAAGTTCATTCCATGCAGTTGTGTAAGGCCTGTTTAGTTAACTAAACAAATTTATAGAATCCAATGAACAGGGTTCTTTTAGTTATAGCCTACACTTTATTCTTTTTCATCATTATGTGAAATGGTTACTTGGGCTTTTGGGAGTAGCATACAATATAGTGGAAGACCTGTCATGTACTAGTAGATGTTGATCAGCTAAGCTGACATTTATTAGCCTATACTATACTGTACACAACACTAAGTCATATACTTTATATATACTCTACACACAACACTAAGTCATATACTGTATATATACTGTACACACAACACTAAGTCATATACTGTATATATACTGTACAGTGTACACACAACACTAAGTCATATACTGTATACTGTAGTGTACACACACCACTAAGTCATATTATATACTGTATATACTGTACACACAACACTAAGTCATATACTGTATATATACTGTACACACAACATTAAGTCATATACTGTATATATACTCAGGGTTCCCACGGACCTGGAAAACATGGAAAACATGGGATTCATGGGATTCATTTTCCAGGTATGGAAAGGCATGGAAACTGAGCAAAAGTGACCAATTACATGGAAATAGAAACAGTTGTCCTGGAAAATTTTATTGGATGATGTGTAATAAAATTTAACTATTGAGCACAGAATTAACATGAGTTTATAAAAACCCTTTACACGTGAACAGCTTTTACTGTAGATAGAAATGGATGATCCCATGTTGTAGAGCATGCTCTTGGCATCCTATATGGTATATTGGATGTTGGAATTTGATGCAGGCAGCTTGGTGAGCCAATGGAGCCTTGGCATCTACAGTGAAACTTGAGTGAAACTTCTTATGCAAGTTTATCCTCAAATGTAAGTAGCTGTGTTTTAACTGTGTGGTAAACCTGGGTTTATCAACGTTAGTTAGTAAGCAGTGCAATCTTGCTAACTAGCTAGCCAACGTTAGCTCTCATAACGAGCCAGTTAGCCAGCGCCAGGTACAGTAGCTAGCCAACGTTAGCTCTCATAACGAGCCAGTTAGCCAGCGCCAGGTACAGTAGCTAGCCAACGTTAGCTCTCATAACGAGCCAGTTAGCCAGCGCCAGGTACAGTAGCTACCAACGTTAGCTCTCATAACGAGGCAGTTAGCCAGCTCCAGGTACAGTAGCTAGCCAACGTTAGCTCTCATAACGAGCCAGTTAGCCAGCGCCAGGTACAGTAGCTAGCCAACGTTAGCTCTCATAACGAGCCAGTTAGCCAGCACCAGGTACAGTAGCTAGCCAACGTTAGCTCCAGGGGCGGGGCTAGGGGGTGGCTACTTGGGCTCAAGCCCCGAATGTTTTCTCAAAAGCCCCGAATCTATTTTAAAAAAAATAAAATTTTTATTTTTTTACTTTTTTTTTCTGACAATTCATCATTGTTACATGAAAATATGTTTGCACCAGATTTAGCAGAAGCTAATTTCCATCTGTGGTCTATCCAGCTGCTAACTGTATTTGAGTGAGTTAAGTCTTGGTGTCATGGTAGACTCAGACCTAAGCTTTAAATCACAATCAACAAGTTGACAAAAACGTAATTCTTCCACCTTAGAAACATAGCATTTATAAATCAAAAGGACGCTGAAAACCAGATCCATGCCTTTATTTCAAGCCAACTCGACTACTGTAATGCACTCCTTACCGGCCTCCCGAAAAAATACGATGATAACTATTTTATTGCAATGCACTATTGCATTATTTTATTCTATTTTACTAACTATTTTATTGCACTGCACTATTTTACTTTGTATCAGTGAATCATAGACGCCTGGCCATAAGAGCATTCGGAGCATCTCTGCTCTCCCACTATTGAACTTGGGGGAGCAAAGGTATGCTCTTGCTCCACCACTTTTTGATCATATGAAAAATATGATATACCCCCCCCCCCCCCCCCCCCCAATATATAAATCTAACCATAACTACGTTATGGTTAACTGAGTTTTATAGTGAAAAGAGCAGCTTTATTGGTCAAGATTGAAGGCTCTATATTGCAGGAAATTGCACGTACAGGTTAATTAAATTCAAAAAAAATCTGCAGCTTGCCTGCAAAAAAAAAGAAAAGATTTGAAAATAAAAATAAAAAGGCGGGCACCTATCTGGGCTAAGCCCCGGATCTCCTATAATCCTAAATCCGCCCCTGGTTAGCTCTCATAACGATAACCAGTTTGATTTACAAAAGCTTTTACAACCGCTTTTACAGAGTAAGAGTAGTAGGGGTGAAACGATGCAACCTCACAACGATTAATTTCGATTATGATTACGAGGAGTTGAGAAGAGTAGGAAAAGAAGACAGGAGCGGACACGAGGGGAGGTGTGGAGAGGAGGACAGGATGAGATAGGAGAGGAGTGGAAGAGAGAACATATATCAATCCCAGTGCTCATGTGTTCCAGTTCAATAAATTGTTGTTCATCTACAGCTTGTTGCATTATTTCATGCATTGATATTATCAATAAGACATAATATCTAAGCATTTACAATGTAGACTTGACTGGTACATCTTTTAAATCAAGTAAGTAGTCAGGTGTCCTAGGGGGTTGTGTGTGTGAGGGGAGGGGGGGCGCGGATGGGGGCGGAAAACTTCAGGGGCCTATAGATCATCACTTAATATGGTACCTGGAAAATCAGGAGGTAGTATGGAAAAAAAATTCAAGGCAAGCGTGGGAACCCTGTACGCACAACACAAGTGTTACTCCCAACCCTCCTGGTAAAACGCTCTCCTCTCCTCAAACCCATCCTTCACCCACCGTTCTACTCCTAAGTCTATACAAGTCAGATAAAAGCAGGATTTCATGGCATTTGCTTTAGTTAGTATATACTACAGATGATGCCTAACAACATCACAGGATGGGATCTAGCAACACACACGCACACACACACACACACACACACACACACACACACGTATGTAGGCGTATGTATACAAATTCTATCATTCTGTCATTTTATTGTTCAC
Source organism: Notolepis coatsorum (assembly GCF_963971535.1). Lineage (NCBI taxonomy): Eukaryota > Metazoa > Chordata > Actinopteri > Aulopiformes > Paralepididae > Notolepis > Notolepis coatsorum. Next base: position 97,263,722 of record NC_140172.1, on the reverse strand, counting down.
ATAAACTATGTTTACTGAAACACAGCACGAAGGAGCAGGTGTGATATAATTATCATGTTTACATGGCTAGAATATTAAACATGAAAGCACAGGGTGAGAGGGTAAAAGTGAGTGACAGTAATTTGTGTGCATATGTGTGTGTGTGTGCGTGTGTGTGTGTGTGTGTGTGTACGTGCGTGCGTGCATGCGTGTGTAGCTTGGTTCAGACCTGTCATCCATCACATTATTTTTCTCCCTGCCTGCATGCATTTTGGATCATTGCTATTTATTTCATCACTTACTATGAATCCATAAACACTGTGTACATATTTCCTGAGTAAATAATGTATCAGGTTGCGTGTTGGAAGTCTAGTTAGTGAGGCGTACAGGAAAGGAGAACTCAAGGATTTTTAAACATTCTTAAATGATAATTGGCACCTCCAGGCTCAGCCTGGCTATATTTAGCAAAGACAGACAATTTATTACAAAAACTTTTTTCCCCCTCACCCATTAATTAGAATCACGAGAAATGCTCATTTCAGATTCTCCAATTATCCATCCTCACCTTTTATATAGGGTCAGGACTCCCTGGAAGAAGAGATCTTGTATCTCAATGGGACATTCCTGGATAAATAAAGGATAAATAAAAAAAAAAAAAAAAATACAAAAATGAAAATAGATAAAAACAGTTTTATGAAATGCGAGAAACCAGTGGGGTGTGAAATACCTCCCCTCTTCTCCTTTTACCCCCTTCTTAGATACTGTATGAAGTTAAAAGGAGGCACCAACATTTTGACAGCATAAATGTGTTGCTGTGGAATTGCAAGAACCAAGTTCTGATATGATGCTAACTAGGGCTGACCTCAACTAGTCGAATAGTCGACTAATAGAGCGAAAGCAGCTTAGTAAATATATATATATTTAAATTAGGGCTGTCAAAATTAAGGCTTTAACTCTGGCGATTAATACAAATTTATTAAAGCATTAAAATAAATTAATCTAGATTAATCTATGGAGTGAAACATCTTCAATCTTAGCACCGCGGATATAAGAATGAGGTCTAGCTGAGTCAATGTTGATGGTTTTGTTGAACATTTGTATTTCACAAGAGAGAAACTGTATTAGAAGAAAGCTATTAAAATAGTCTTTGAATCTAAATATACTTTCTTTGTATTGATTTTACATTAATTCCATGATTTTACTCAAGTAAATATCTGTTACAAGCTTCGGTCTTATGTAGAAAAATGCTATTTTTAATCTAGATTAATCTCGATTAATTACAGAAAATTGTGAGATTAATTAGTAAATTTTTTTAATCTATTGACAGCACTAATTTAAATATATAATATTATTATTATTTAAAAAGAAATTATCATTCTTTCCAAAAGCAAAGAGGTCTAGAAGCGTGGCTAACGCTAATGGCGCGCATACCAGCGAGGCTAACTGCCTAAGAAAACGGGCACAGAGGCACTGAAAGAGGATTTCACTCGTCTAATGAACACACTAGACTAGACAAATATCAAGATGTATCCATCAGTGGACCAATTACATGCTTTCGCATAGGACAAGAAGCCTTCAGTCGACTCCTTCAGACATTAAGCACCCCCCACAGCCGAAATGGAATGATCCAAAAAAATAAAGTACAATATATATATATTAGTGCTGTCAATCGATTAAAATATTTAATCGTGATTAATCGTATGATTGTCCATAGTTAACTCGCGATTAATCGCAAAGTAATCGCATTTTTATTTTATTTTTGTTATCTACCTTAAACAGATCTTTTTCAAGTTCCAAATTGTAATACCCTTATCAAAATGAGTCAACAAATGCTTGCTTTATGCAGCCATTTATGCAGCCATTTAACACAAAAGGATGACCCTCATGCATTGCAAATTTGCATCAAATTCAAAATGGAGTGATGCACAAAATAACTTAAAAGAAAATAATAATTTAAAACAATGAATAAAGTATGCATGAAATAATATGGGAAAGAAAACGTTAGGAACTTGTTACATTCACCCACACAAGGGCTGAATAATCACACACCCCCCCCTCTCTCTCTCACACACACTCTCCCAGCTCTCTTTCTCTCTTACCCCTTCCTCATCTCTCTCACCCCCCTCTCTCTATATATATATCTCTCACACACACACACACACACACACACACACACACACACACACACACACACACACACACACACACACACACACACACACACACACACACACACACACACACACACACACACACACACACACACACAAGCATAGTATCAATGAGAGCATCAATAATACACCTGAGTGAAGTCTAGTATAAAAAAAAAGTAAAAAAAAGTAAAGAAATTAAAGAAAAAAAAATTCTTAAAAGTTTATCGTGAGTTAAAAAAAATAGTGGCGTTAATAGAATCGGGCGATAACGCGTTAATACCGCGTTAACTTTGACAGCCTTAATATATATATATATATTTTAGGGGGGGGGGTAGTCGACTATCGGCAAATCCTTAGTCTGGGACAGGCCTAGTGTGTGTGCGTGCATGCGTGTGTGTGTGTGTGTGCATGCATGCGTGCGTGCGTGTGTGTGTTTGCTTGTGTGTGTTTGCTTGTGTGTGTGCATGTGTGTAAAACAGGGGGCGGCTGTGCTCCAACAAGCCAGATGGAGTTGGAGTTCCTTACCCCATAATGAAAAGAAAACATGGGCTTATATTGTTTTCATTATGGGGCCATTCAGCTCATGTGCCTTCTGCCGTGGAACGAGAACAGAAAGCCAGGATAACGTTGCATCTCAGAGAGAGAGAGCGCATCTTATATAAGAGCCCTGGATAAGTGATTTGCCCCTGGAGGACTTGCTTTAAGATGCCACCATATAGCCACAGGCTTGTTTGGTGGAGTGAGGTCTTGCACAATGAAGACAGGATGACATGGAATTGCATTGGACACAGTAGTGTCTTTAAGTCTCAGCACAGGCACCACAACTGATCATCTGTCAATTACCGTTAGGGCTCTTTTGTTTCCTAGGAGGCTGCGTGTTCAGTTCTCTCTGCTCCTTTGTTTGTGTCGTGTCTTGTAAGTGATTTTGCGTCAAAGCGATAAACCTGCCTCCTGTAACTTGGTACGGGCTTCAATTAAGAAAGAGCTCAATCCAAGTCTGGTCATACTGAGCTCGCCTTGAATGGCTTCTTCAACGTGGGAGCAATTCAATATGCATCGCTGCGTGCGCTATTCCTGACACCCAGGATGTGTGTAGGGGGGGTCAGGCTGCGCTCCAGGAAGACTGGTATCTAGAGGTGAAAATGACTTACCTTATTCTTAAGGCTGAGACCACTTATCGATGTATCGATAATTATCGATAACTGCACGAAATCGATAAGTGGAATCACTTATAATATTTTTTGCATGTGTACAAAAAATATATATATATATATATTTTTTTATAAATACTTTATACTATACTAAAATACTACGTAGGTATTGTGGCATGTTTTAGTTAAAACATCCCCATTTCATGTACATTCAGTTGAATTGCAACTCTGCACTGTGCATTCAATATGCAGTGCACTCCTCCATCACATCCAGAGATGAGAAGGAATCACTGTGGTAGTTTTGAATGGGGAAATCTAAAGATGGCGGCAACGACAAATAATTGCTGCAAAATAAACATAAATTACTTGTTTAAAATAATAATATTTTAAAATATTGATATTTATCGATAATTTTGTCCCGATTTATCGATTCTTCCAAATGGCATATCGTCTCAGCCTTACTTATTCTTCAAGAGGGTCCTGGCCGAGACAGGTATAGCAGTACATAATAACAAGGTTGCCGGACAGAAAGAAATAGAACAATTTACAGACAATGACATTTACAGATCATAAGGGTGAAATATAAAAAGAAAATTACAAATCATCATCGAGTCCAGAAGTATACAGGGGCTATCAGCTCAATCCAAACAAATACTTGTCTCCAGTTAGATCTAAATGCACCTAATGAGACCAGCTTCACAAGATATAAATCCCACTGCAATAGATTCAATAGACCTTGTTTCCTATAGTTCAGTTCAGGCTTTAGGGACTGATAGCAAGAATACGGCCTAGGAACGCAGACAGGAACAATTTACAGACAATACAAATGGAAAACAATGCAATAATGCCGCATCTCTCTTTTCAAGTCTATTTTGACATACTTTGACTTATTGACATATCCGTTACAGGAACCCACACAGCGCACACAGGCCTTTCTGAATAATTAATTCTGTATCAGAGAATAATTTACATTGTGCTCAGCCGACCATCTGAGAGGCTTTCACAGTTCTACCTAATCTCATTTCACCAGGCGCTCGCAGAGGGAGATACATGTAGCGTAGTCTTTATGACAGCAGCGCGTCTGGTCTGTCCGGGGAAGCACTATCCTGTATGACAAGTTACACTATAGGGATGGGCATCGGTTTTCGAATAGTCATTAACCATTTCACTACCACACTACAGAAGGTTAACAGTCTGTAGTGTGGTAGTGAAAGTGTTAACCTTCTGTAGTGTGGTAGTGAAGGGGTTAACCTTCTGTAGTGTGGCAGTGAAAGGGTTAACCTTCTGTAGTATGGTAGTGAAAGGGTTAATAGATAAAACAGATAATTGTATATGTTTGTATTGCAGATATTGACATGATGTTGACTGGAACAACATAATTTGCAGTTGAAAAATGCTAATATATCACAATATTATAGTATCACAATAATATCATATTGCGGGGCCTCTGGGGAGACCCACCCCTGCTGTACAGTACAGTATATCTGGTCAGGCTGTTATCTGCTCTGGATGATATCTTCCTGGGATGTAGGATAGGATCAGCTTCTGCATGCTGCTGTATGTGAAGGAACACATGGGAGATCTCATATGACATGGCTGCTAGCCTCTTCCTCTGATCCCTGTCACGACCCCTCATGTGTCACCGCTCTCCATCTGTTATCAAGCTGCAGCGACAAGAAGACTGATATCTGTCTTAGTTGAGACCAGTAGGTTTGTGTAGGTTTGTCTCTCAGCCAGGGGTGTAAAAAGTACCCAGAAATTATACTTAAGTGAAAGTATGGGGACCGTCTCAAAGTCGTACTCAAGTAAAAGTCAGAGTATCTGGCTAAAAACACACTTGAGTAAAAGTAAAAGAGTTTCTACTTTTAAATGTACATAAGTACTAAAAAGTTTAAGTAAAAACTTGTTTTTATTGCAAGGGATAGACCAGGGGTCTCAAACTCTTGCCTACCGTTTCGTCCTCTTTATCACTCGTACTATCATTTGTGGCCATCTTCTGTAGCTTGTCTATTCTTCTGATAGCAGGTGTTTAATCAAAGATCCCCGTTTTCTAGTCTTGCATAAGGACCAATCAGCATGGGTATGGGCGAGTTCATTTTCCATTGATGGGGATTTCATTGGCTGTTTTTAAATAAAGTGCGGCCACAGGATTAATAACGTTAACGTTAGTTCGGCCAGAGAAACAAATATATTGGTTGGACCTGCTAGATTTGTACTTTGTACTTTGTAGGTCTGCATTTTAAATGTAAGGAGTAAAAAGTATGTTTTTCTCTCTGAAATGTAATTGAGTAAAAGTACAAGTATACAAACCTAAAGTGCAAATCCCCCAAAACAGTAACAAAGTACAATTACTCAACTACTTTACACCCCTGCTGTCGGCCCATCGGTCCAGTCTACTCAATCCATACTATGACGAGGCAAAACCCATCAACACAGTCACGTTTACTGTCTGCTGGAGTGGTCTAAATGGGGATATACACTGAGACTAAAGAGGCTTTTATGTACATGTATGCACGCTTTAGTGAACCCACAGGCACTGGTGTGAAATATGTGTACTGTACATGCAAATAAACACACACAGACACACACACACACTGACCTATTCACATCCACACATCCACACATTCATGTACTCACATGCAGGCACACACACACACACACACACACACACACACACACACACACACACACACACACACACACACGCATACAAGTATATATATACTGTACATATATAAATACACAGAGACCAACACATAAATGGATGCATGCGCGCGCGCACACACACACATACACATACTGTATACTATACACACACACACACACACACACACACACACACACACACACACACACACACACACACACACACACACACACACACACACACACACACACACACACACACACACACACACACACACACACACACACACAAGGTTTTAGGATGGATTTAGTTTTGCCAGCAAAAGAGGCTTTTATGTAATGTCTCCACGGTCTTGTGGGTTTAGTGAACCCACAGGCAGTGCTGTGAAGTACATTTACTGTACACACATGTGCACATGCAAATAAACACACACACACACACACACACACACACACACACACACACACACACACACACACACACACACACACACACACACACACACACACACACACACACACACACACACACTGATCTGTATTCATGTGCACAAACACACACATTCATGTACAAGCATGCATAGATGCACGCACGCACACACCCACACACACACACCCACCCACCCACACACACACACCCACCCACCCACACACACACACACACACACACACTCACACTCACACTCACACACAAGAACACGGTCACACACATGCATACAAGGAGATACATACGTACATACACAGAGATACATACATAATATATACAGTACACAATCACACACATGCCCCTAGGCAAGGCAAGGGTTTAGGATGGCTTCAGTTTTGCCAGCTAATAGCAGGGTATCTGTACTGTGAGTGGAAGCTACTCACACAGGCCTATCAGTGCTAAAGCACCTACTGACACAGGCCTTATCAGTGTTCAAGCACCTACTGACACAGGCCTTATCAGTGTTCAAGCACCTACTGACACAGGCCTTATCAGTGTTCAAGCACCTACTGACACAGGCCTTATCAGTGCTCAAGCACCTACTGACACAGGCCTTATCAGTGTTCAAGCACCTACTGACACAGGCCTTATCAGTGTTCAAGCACCTACTCACCCAGGCCTATCAGTGCTCAAGCACATACTCACACAAGCCTTATCAGTGCTCAAGCACCTACTGACACAGGCCATATTAGTGCTCAAGCACCTACTGACACAGGCCTTATCAGTGTTCAAGCACCTACTGACACAGGGTTTATCAGTGCTCAAGCACCTACTCACACAGGCCTTATCAGTGCTCAAGCACCACCAAATAATAACTGTTGTTTTTTCCACAATCTACTGCATGTCAAACCCAACATCTTTTCTTGATCCTCCAATCACAACCTTTTGGGCAGGGTATTTTGATAGGTCAATAGGCTTCTGTTTTCTTTCTACAGTTTGAGGCTGTTTGTGTGCAGTTCTGTTCTACTACTGTATACACAGCGTATAAACCAACACTGCAATGTAAATAGAGAAAGGAGAATGTTGTTGTCTAGACATGCAACAGTTGAGTATGTTTGATGATGTTAAAGCTATTATTATGATGATTATTATGATTATGACTATGTTTGGTTGAGAGATTAGGTCCTCTCCAGGACATAATTTTTACACCAAGCGTTGCAGGGCCAAGACTAAGAGAATAGTCAAAGACTCCAGCCACCAAACGCTGCCTCTTTGCACTGCTGCGGTCAGGCAAGTGCTACCGGAGTCTCATGGCCAGTAGCTACAGAGAGACTCAGAAGGAGCTTCTACCCCCCAGGCAGGGGTGTAAAGTACTTGAGTAATTGTACTTCGTTACAATACTTAAGTACTGTTTTGGGGGATTTGTATTTTACTCGAGTATTATTAGGTTTGTATACTTTGTACTTTTACTCCATTACATTTCAGAGAAAAAATACATACTTTTTACTCCTTACATTTAAAATGCAGACCTACAAAGTACAAAGTACAAATCTCACAGGTCCAACCATTTAATTAGTATATTTTAATTGTTTATCTGGCCGAACTAACGTTAACGTTATTAATCCTGCGACCGCAGGTAAACAGCCAATCAAATCCCCATCAATGGAAAATGAACCCGCCCATACCCATGCTGATTGGTCCTTGTGCAACACTAGAAAGCAGGGATCTTTGATTAAACACCTGCTATCAGAAGAATAGACAGTCAGATCCGCATTATGCTGTGGTTAATATTGTGATATTATTCAGGGTACTCCAGTATTCTGTCTTCTGTCTGTCTTCAGCATTGTCTATCGCAGAACACATTCCATTGTGGGCAGAGTGTATGCTTGGTTTCATTCCAGCCTTGCCTAAACACCAGCTGATGATTTCACTAATTGGCTCACCTCTTCAACTAACTCACCTGGTGCAATGTATAGTTAAAATGAAAACTTGGCCCACGATGGAATGAATTTGAGACCCCTGGTCTATCCCTTTCAAAACAAATTTTACTTTTACTTTTTAGTACTTAAGTACATTTAAAAGTAGGACTTTTTTACTTTTACTCAAGTGTGTTTTTAGCCAGATACTTTGACTTTTACTTGAGTCAGATTTTGAGACGGTACCCATACTTTCACTTAAGTATAATTTCTGGGTACTTTTTACACCCCTGCCCCCAGGCCATCAGGATGCTCAATGACTCTATGTAACATCAACCCATCCATTGCACACACATCCACATGTACACACTCACTGGATGATTGGCAGTTCCGGAACGTCCGGGGTGGTCATCTGACGCACGCACGTAAAAAGTCGCTCGCCTGACATATCGCCATGTCACTCGAGAACCGAGGCACGGATTTGGTCGACTGAGGTGGCGTTCGAATGGCAACAAATATCTTTAATTCGGTTATTTATATGTTCTGCGAAAAATGCAACCCCGAGCCACTAGACGCTCGCAAAGTGCTGTGACTTTGTCGTATACGACCCTGTGCACGTTAAGAGGTTAAACAAACACTCACCTTAACACTTTGAGTGCCAGCCACGAGAAATCTCGTTTGTTCATGCCATGCGTTGAGTGCCAACCGACGAGAAATCTCGTTTTTAATTGTTATTTTTTTTTATTATCGATTTCCATTAATGTTTCCATTAATGTTTCATCAATCTAGCCTCACGTTACCAGTGGGGATCTGTCTGAGCTCGAACAGGGAAAATACCGCCCCCTATCGTCTCTCCGGATGAATGAAATGGATGGGAAAAAAAGAGTCTGGAATCCACATTTTACTTGTCAGGCATGTAACCGGAGACGATCCCAGTCATTGCCCACCCTCAGAACAGCGTGGATTATGTATTTCCAGTACCCAGCGTTGGATCAATAAACGCGATCGTTATTTGGAATGGCGATCAGGAATTGGAATAATCTTTTTGGAGAACATCTGATCTGAGGTAAGGAATCTATTTTACCAGTCTTGGGATAATCAGAGCTCTTTTCACATATATATCAGTGTGTCCCATATGTGTGTGTGTGGTTGTGAGTGTGTGTGTGCTAAGGAAATAAGATAATAGATTTTTCAGCCCGCATAAAAAACATAAGTACACATATACTATCGATAATCTAGCGTTTATTTGAAAACGATTCATAAATAGGCAGAAAAATGACAACGTGTTTTGTGTATTCCACTAAAGAGCTATTATCACGGAATCTTTCTTTTTTCTGGAAGTTTAAAAAAACAAGCGTTTTTCAAAATGGTATAAACGGAAATGAACCGATTAAAAAACAATCCGTTTCAACAATGTTGACTGCAAACAAGTCATTGATAAGCGACGGGCGTATTAGACACATAGCCATAATTTAAGATATAGTTTATGCGTTCGCAAATATGATCGCCCTCCATTGACTACAGCGTTGGCACTTAGGCGCTATTTTTGGCTCCCCCTGCTGGCACGGAAAGTGTTAACACTCACTTTAGACACTTTAAACACTTTAACACTACACCATGTTTATCTATTTGTTAAAGAGATTTGTACTACATCCATACCTCATTTTAGCATTTAGCATTTTCTTTTATGTTTTATTTTTTTTATCAAATCTTTTTTATTTTCCTTTTTTACACGAAACAAGACAACACAATACAGTAACAATACTAATAAACCAGACATCACAGGACAATAACAATAATAATAATAATAATAATAATAATAATAATAATACCAATAATAACGAAAATGACAAGACCATCAATTAAATCAGAATAATGAAAAATAAAATAGTCATGTACAAATTAAATACATATACATATACTACTAAAGACATTTACAAACCCCCCCACCGCCCGACCCCCAGAAGTATCCCACCCACCCCGCCCCCAAAAAAATATTAAAAAATTATATATGTGGACACTTGACACTCGCTCGCTCTCCCCCCACCCATCCCAGGATCTTAACAAGAGTTACATACATAATATAGTATTCAGTAATCAGCTATATACGCTCTTTTAGCTTGACAACAGCAGCCATCCAGATAGCAATATTAGACTCATTGACTATACCCTGATTCATGTAGACAGCTCCGCCGAGGAGGGTCCATCCCCCTCGGCCGGCAGATACGTTAAAACACACCTCGTCTGAGTGAAACTTGAAAAAAGTCAATATGCATACCCGTCGTTGAGATAATACAGCAGAGATAAAACCTTGGGCGTTACTGTTCTGTTGGAACAAAAAGTTATGGTAGGCGCGTGGTAACGGTAGTGTTAGCTGGGAGAGACGGATAACCAGCACACCTTGTACTTAGCTTAATCAGGCTCAGGGCCTGTTATACCCTGATTCACGTAGACAGCTCCGCCGAGGAGAGTCCTTCCCCCTCGGCCGAGTGGGCCATCCAGGACCAGGCCTGTTACACCCCGATTCCCGTAGCCAGCTCCGCCAAGGGGGGTCCGTCCCCCTCGGCCGGGGTGGAAACCATGCCGCTCCATAGGAGGCGTTGCGCCTCAGGCGGCGAGGTGAACAGGCGGTTGCATGTAACAACACCGTGTCCCATCTTTACTTTCAAGGTGGCTGGGTAGAGTAGGAAAACTTCGATGCCCTTTCCACGGGCATAGTCCATAGCTTGAGAGAAGGCTCTGCGACGTTTGGCGGCGCAATCACCGAAGTCCGAGGCGAATCTGAGGGGAAGGTTACCCATGGTTGGAGGGTGCTTCCTGGCCTCTCGAAGAAGAGTCTGGCGTGCAGTGAAACGCAGGCAGCAGAAAAGGAAGGCACTGGTATGTTCACCCTTCTCCTGGGGACCGTTTCTGAAGATTCTGTGGGCACGCTCAATTAAGCCGTAGACTCGGACATTGCATCTTCCATTTCGGTTCTCTAGGTCGGCCACCTTCTGTTAATAAATAAGCATCTTGTCTTTTATAGCTGAGACACAGGTGAAGTTGGACTCAAAGTTATTCTTAACCGTGGTTATCTCCTTCTCCATTCCTGAGAGCCGCGTGGTCACGCTTGCTAGCTCTGCTTGGAATGAGTCCAATCTGTTAGCTAGCTTCAGCGTGCTAGCTTCAAGTTCCTCACGGAATAAAGTTCTGATAAAATCGATGTCTTCCTCATTTAACGTTCCAGTCGGGTTCGGTATTTGTTTGGACATCCTTACGATGTGTGCTATGAGCGTATGGCGTGAAATTAACGTCGTTATAATGATTAATGTGAAGTGGTCGCGGAGCTCGAAAAAATCACGCAGCCATCCGACCTGAGCAGAAACCGGCTTTCTTTTATGTTTTTGTACCTCATTGTCTGCATTTTTGTACCTCATTGTCTGCATTTTTACTTCATTGTACTTTAATTGTACTTTAGTTTGTATATTGTATATTTGTATAGCGTTGGGTGGGACTTTATTCACATTCTCAGGGGCTCATACAGAACCAAGCATTTCACTGTAATGTACATGTACTTTATACGTGACAAATAAAAACAAACTTGAAACTTGAGATAAGGTAAGGTAAGGTCAGGTAAGGTCAAGTACGGTAAGGTAAGGTAAGGAAAAGTAAGGTAAGCTTCATTATGGTGATCAGGAAAATGTAAGACTTTGATATCAAGGCATGTATCGACTATTGAGTCCTATACGATTTAATCCACAGTACATGATGTCCCTCTTCTTTGATCTTTAAAGCTCACCTCATGCTTCAAGAAAGATATGAAGAGTGCTGCAGATATGAAGAGTGCTGCAGATATGAAGAATGCTGTAGAGCAGGGCTATTCAACTGGCGGCCCGCGGGCCAGATCCGGCCCGCGGGATGATTCCGACCGGCCCGCCAAAGATTACATGATAATATATATATATATATATATATATATATATATATATATATATATATATATATATATATATATATATTTTTTTTTTACTTTTTTCTTTTCATGTCAACGTTAACACGCACAATTGAGCCAAAAGTCACTCAATTAATGACAGATTTCATTGATAAATTGAGGGAAAACTTTGCAAGTCGATTTGATGAATTTGACATGTCCAGAGAATTGATGCATTTTGTGAGCAACCCATTTGCCAATGTAGCTGCTATTTCCACAAAAGGACAAGAGTTCCTTGCATCACTTCACATTGATGAAGGTCTCCTGCAACTTGAAATAATTGACATGCAAGCATCATCTGCTCTGAAGCAGGCACTTGAGAATGAATCCACCACAACATTTTGGATAAAGTGTATTCATGTCAAGACATTCCCCAAAATAAAAACGCTGGCAATATCTGTGCTAACAATGTTTGGCTCAACTTACACCTGTGAATCCAGTTTATCTCACATGAATGCCATTCAAACAAGCAACGTGCCTCCTTGACAAATGAGTATTTGCATCACTGTTTGCGGGTAGCCCTCACTTCCTATGAACCCTCTTTCTCTGCCATTGCCCAGTCAAAGAAGTGCAATCGCTCTCATTAGATGTGTGTATGTAGGCTAGGCCTGTCTGCCCCCCACCCCCCTGATGTTTGAGAGTTAAGAGTGAACAATAAGTGCTAATAAGATGCTGTGATTTGCTGTTGTTGCACAGACATGAAGCACTTTTTCATAAGCTCAGCTGCACTATAAATGTGTTTTTTTGTTCAAGTGTTGATGTTAGAATGTTCAGATGCACATCATGTACTTGTTTGTTTTTTATTTTATTTTTATATTGAAATGTTGAAGAGGAGATGTTGCAGTTGTTGCACAGTCATAAATGAAGCACTTTCTGCAGGAGATGTTGCAGATGTGGCACATAAATGAAGCACTTTTTTTGAAAAGTATACTACTTTTGCAATGTAGTTAAATAAAAGTTGTGAAAATGTGGTTGCGTGTTGTGTCAAGTGTCCATATATTCATAGCACGGGGAGGCGCCGTGGCAGTCCGGCCCCTGGCCCCTTGGGTTTCTGACAATGTGGCCCCCTGAACAATTTAGTTGAATAGCCCTGCTGTAGAGGCACACACTTAAAGTTGATGATGGTATCAAAAAGGCTCTTGGAAAACTCTCCTCATACTTATTTGGTGATTATTTGATTTGCACATTAGGATCTGTCTGTCTGTCTGTCTGTCTGTCTGTCTGTCTGTCTGTCTGTCTGTCTGTCTGTCTGTCTGTCTGTCTGTCTGTCTGTCTGTCTAGTGGAGCTGTCTGTCTATCTGTCTGAAGCTCTGCATGGTCATGTTTATCAATCTCTTTCATTCAAATATGTGGTGATTTCTTTCCCCGTTGCGGTAACATAAACCCAAGCCAATCAAAATACCCTAGTTAGTATTTCTCATAAAACTGTACTGTACAGTGCCTACAGTTAGGCATCATTGTTTGTCCACATAACTTGGTGAGTTTGTAACACAGTAAACACAGTCATCTAACTATAAAGGAAGGAATCTCTATGTGTGCTCGGCGGGTGTATTGCTGAGGACCCAGTGGAGTGCAGTGTAGAATGTGGTACTATGTGTGGCACTATAACAATACACTTCACGCTTCACGTTTTCTGCGTGCGCTCTGAACAGGCACATTTTTAATGCAACGCTGCAAGCAGCACTTCCTGGGGGCCAACAGACACGCGCTCTGAACACCCATGTTTTCAACTGGCACTGCACTAATTCCTAATGTTCTAGCCACCAGCCTAATACTGGTATGTTCTGGTATACTGTCAGTTCTGCTTGCCTCACAGGTCGCCAACCAGTGTTCGGCTTTTCTGTTATAAAACTAGCAACACCCTTGGCTGAATGATCTTCTGTTAACGTTCGAACCGTTATGTTTTCCAGCTCCTACCTCTCAGCTGGAACTCAAAAACAGGCATCTGGCCACAAGTACCGGTAAACAAAACATGAGTAACTTTTATTTTTGTTTCAGTGTGTTCAAACCTCTAACTCTATTACATTAGCACTCAGAGTTATTCTTCTCCTGTTGTGTATGTTTCCTTTCAAGAGACCAGACTCATGCATGTGCTATAAGTGGTTCAAGTAATACATCGCAAATTACATTGGCAATCATCAGGCGTATTATGGTAAATATGCCCTCAGCATTAACACATTGGTTGCCAGCCGGATATGGCGATTTATCGCTTGGATGCCACCACGTTAATGAATGGGAGGACGAGCACATTTGCGAAAGCATAAACTATATATTTTTTATTTTTTATTTAAATGTTCTTATCTTTTTCCCCCTCCTTTTTCCGATTTTTCTCCCATCCCACTGTTAGTCGTTATGCCAATTCCCAACCCCCTTCCTGGTTGTTGCGCACTTTTCCCTACTGTTGGTCCGAGAGGCCGGAGACTGTCACACGCTTTCCTCCGACGCATGTGCAGCCTGCCGGCAGCCAGCCTGGCCACGCAGATTCTCACTGGGAGAGTGTAACGTGTGGGAGGCCGCACTACTTCTCTCCAGATCCTACCCTTGCTGAGCAGGCGCCCCGACCGAACTGTAGGGGTTGCTGTCCACAACGCCCAGGATCCACTGCCAGCTTTCCCACCCTCTAATACTGCCAATTGTATTAGTGTGAACGGCCAGCCAAGCTGGTGACAATGACGGGAGCTGGATTCGAACAGGCGAACCCAGCGTCTCCAGCGTTGGTGACAAATGCAATCTCCTCTACGCCACCTGACCGCATAAACTATATCTTAAATTATGGCTATGTATGTAATACACCCGTCACTTATCAATGACTTGCTTGCTGTCAACATGTACGAAACAGATTGTTTTTTCATCAGTACGTTTCCGTTTTATACCGTTTTGAATACGAGTATAGTTTTGGTGATTTCTAGTAATTTCAGAGAAATTCCGCGAAAATAGCCATTTACTGGAATACACAAAACGTTGTCATTTTCCGTCTGATTTATGAATTGTTTTCAAATAAACACTAGATTATCGAGAGTATTTGTGTTCTTATGCACGATACAAAAGCGGGCTGAAAAATAATTTATTCGTGCCGCGCTCAGCGCCTAACGCCACACACACACACACACACACACACACACACACACACACACACACACACACACACACACACACACACACGTTGTGCAATCTGTGAAAAACAACTCTGATGAACCCAAAACTGGTAACATAGATTCCTTACCTCAGATCAGATGTTCTGCAAAAAGATTAATCCAATTCCTGATCGCCATTCCAAATATTGATCGCGTTTATTGATCCAACGTTATAGTCCGAAACGCATGATCCAAGCTGCTTCCAGCCTCGCCAGTGACTCTGGTAACACGACACTGCTTTCCAGAGGTGGGGAAACCCTGGGGCGGAGTTTTTCTCTGATGCACTTTTTCACTCAATCCAATCCAATGATGTGCATTACCATCCGGGAGACGATAGGGGCCGGTATTTGCCCTTTTCGAGCTCAGAGCCATTCCCAATGATAATGTCAGGCTGGACGGATGAAAAATGAATGGATATCGCTAATAAAAGAAATAACGATTAAATAACGAGAAATCTCGTTATTGGCAAACAACACATGGCGGCCAACAACGAGATCTCTCGTTGTTGGCAACCAATGTGTTAAGAGGTTCTTAACCCAATGTTGCTGGTTGTCTGGAAAAGTTTGTTTCATTCTCTAAACATAATGATACATGGACCTGTTGTGGTGCATGATGGGAACCACTTTGCATGGCAACAGTTAATGCTCTGCCTGTGTGTTATCTGATCAGTTGAGCTAATGACCAAGGTTTAAGACACTATTACTGAACCACATGAGTTCTGAATAAATCCAACAGATTACTCCGTTGTTGTCATGGTTTCATTTTATCTCAGTTTTGGCAAATCCAACAGACAGACAGACAGACAGACAGACAGACAGACAGACAGACAGACAGACACAGACACAGACACACACACACACACACACACACACACACACACACACACACACACACACACACACACAAACAACACTTTCATTGTGTGCAAGGCTTTTTTCTGTTTACCCTTAGAATGGGTTTAGGAAACCACCACAGCTGGAGAAGGATTTTAACTCAATGTTTCATTATTTTCCTATAACCACTATGACAACAAAGATCACTCAAAGGTCAAACCATCGTAGGCCTAGTATGTTTTTGTCATTTTCAATGTTTAAAAGATGCACAATTAGCTGCTCTGTCATACTGTAGATCCACCACCGTGGTGAGATGAAAACAGCAGGCCTGAGGTCAGTACCGTATCTTGTACACTGCTGTAGGTTAGCCGGCAGAAACTAACAGCAGGCCTGAGGTCAGTAGGGTATCTTGTACACTGCTGTAGGTTAGCCGGCAGAAACTAACAGCAGGCCTGAGGTCAGTACCGTATCTTGTACACTGCTGTAGGTTAGCCGGCAGAAACTAACAGCAGGCCTGAGGTCAGTAGGGTATATTGTACACTGCTGTAGGTTAGCCGGCAGAAACTAACAGCAGGCCTGAGGTCAGTACCGTATCTTGTACACTGCTGTAGGTTAGCCGGCAGAAACGAATGCTGGTAGAAGCAGACGCTGTTGCTATTGCCAACAGTCAACAGGGTATTAATCATTTAGATGCACCAATCTCTAAAATAATCATCTTAGAGATTGGTGCATTAAGTGCATCACACTTAAAATAAATGTTAGTAGCAGTTTTACAACCATCAGGTGTTCAGACACATTTGTTTGCACGTTACACAGCCAGCTGTTGGCCTGCTGTTGGTGATAAAGTGAACTATAGTGATCTATAGTACTGTATGTACAGTAGCATCACACAGTTCAGTAATAAATAAATACAATTCAAATAAAAAAGGTAAATGGGCTGTACTGTTCAATGCAGTCCTACTTTTAATCGTTACAGTTAAGGTCAATTTTGTTTAATGTAAGTAGACATTATACATTAATGTAAGTTGACATTATACAAAAGCAAGCCCCTAATCCATGCTAGAGTAATTTTATCCCCCCCCCCCCTTCCCTCTGTATCCTCAAGGCACTTGACATTAGATTAGCCAGTTGGCACAGCTTCACGCACAGTAAGAAGAGGATTTATTACCAAGCTCTGTAGCCTCTAAAGTGTATCTAGCACATACAGTAAGTACACTGTGGTGATGTGAATGCACTGTAGTTGAGTGTACATTCAAACCTTTATTTATTCTCGAAAAGACAATTGAGGTCACCCTCATTTTCAATCTCGTCGAGACTTTACAGACCTTTCAATGCACACATTTCTACAATATAACAATAATAAATATTAATAACTATCTATATAGTACTTTTTTTTTTTTTATGGACCGCAGTCCAGAGTGCACCACAGCAATTAGTATAAAATGAACATAGGCATAAAATCAGCACACAATTGTCAGAATAAAAAACAATGCATAAATTGCAGACATAAGAATAGGTATAAAAGACAATAAAAGTAGTGCAATGTAAACGTGCAGACTTAAGAATAGGCATAAAATAAGTACAATGACACTCAAAGGCATGTGGACCCCCCCCCCCCCCCCCACGGAAAAGTCAGTCCCCCAAAAACACCCCCACACATCAATCCCTACCAGATCCCCATCCAAGACAACCCCCCCCCCACCCCCCCCCCCCCCCCCCCCCCCCCCGATAAAGCACGTCATGACCGAAGGAAAACACAAACAGCCCGCGCGCCACTCCCACGCCATGCACGGCGATGGGAATGCCACCCCTACATTACACGACAGTGCTTTTTGCTCTCTGTGGTGTCACGCTACAGAAGAGCTTGTTCTTGTGCTGCTGCCCACAAACGGCCTTGTAAATGCAGTCGGAGGAGCAGGGAGGGGGCTCTGTGGTTTCCAACAGCTCCTCTGTGTCTGGTGGCCCATAATTTCCCGTCTCTCGACTCTCTCCCACATGGCTTACCGGCTTCAGGTTCTCCTGGCTGTCGGAGAGACTCCTGCTGTCTGTCTGCCACGGCGCTCCCTCACCTCCCAGCCGCATGTTCTCCTCCTCCTCCTCCTCCTCCTCCTCCTCCTCCTCCTCCTCCTCCTCCTCCTCGCTGTCTTCCCCGTGGAGGAAGGACTCCTGTGAAATGGAAGCATTGATTGCATCAGTGCAGACAGTATAATGCATAATATTATTGCTCTCCTTTAATCCTCTCCTTCAGAGTGCGAGCAGCCAGGACTAGCTCATGGGTTGTGGGTGTGAGTGTGGGTGTGTGTGTGTGTGTGGGGGGGGGGGGGGGGGGGCAGGAAAGGGAGAGAGGGAGGAAATGGGAGGAAATGGAAGGAAAGAGGGAATTGACAGCAGTGGGTTGAACATAGGGTCTGGCAGGCCTTCTCTGGCCCAAGCCTGATTAGAAAGCTGCTGCTGCTGCTGCTAATAAATTATTGAGTATCGCTGTTTCCTGCGGTAATGTTAACCTCAGCCCACAGCCCTGATGGATAATAGATTCTCAACCCGGTGTGTATATATATATATATATTTATTTTATATATATTTATTTATATATATTTGTCAAAAGGAAACTCGTTTGTTGAGTGGTTATTTTCTCTGTATTGAATTGCCACTGTACCTGAGAGAATTAGAATGATTTTGTTTGTTGGCGCCGTTGAATTAAACTTGTGTTGGATTTTCCCAGCAATCACGTTCTAATTTTAAAGGCCAACATTTTTTCAAATAAATTAAATACAAATTTTATTATATACTGTAATGAACAGTAGCCCCAACAACCAGTTCCATGTCCCCATGTGGTCCAATGTGGGTGTTCCTGAAGGGACAATACAGCCTAAAAGAGAGTTCACATAATGTTATTATTTCTATAATACTATACACTCAGGTTCTTCATGTTGGATTTGTGAATATGAGGTGAAGTATCTCCTTAAGATGAATACCAGAGACACAAGTGTCTGTACAAGCTGACTGAGGCTCACTGAAATGTACATAACCCTTTCACTGCCACACAACAAAGGGTTAACTCTTTCACAACCACACTACAGAAGGTTAACTGTCTGTAGTGTGGTAGTGAAAGGTTAACCTTCTTTAGTGTGGTAGTGAAAGGGTTAATGTGCACTGTGGAGTACATTTCAGTGAGCTTCAGTCAAATGTGGCATAGAAGTGTAGGGTTAAACAACCTGACAAAACATCATCTGGATATGGCAGGGTTATTATTCTTTAATCTGTCATCTGTAAGCCAATCATGTTTGAGGTGCAACAGTCCTCTTGGAGAGGTCCTCGACTTGTGACTAGAACTGGTTTGGTAAACGACTTGTGCACTAGAAGGGGTGTCACAAGTCACAACAATCTAGAATGCAGTCAATGATGACAATAGGTGCACATTATATTGGCTTTAGGCCACACTTCTGCCTAAAAACTGTTCAATTGTCATTTTCTTGCACAAGAAGACCTCCCTAAAACACAAAAGTGCTATTTTCTGTATTATGATAATTTAGGCTTTAATAAATGCTTTGCTGCGAATATTAA
Source organism: Notolepis coatsorum (assembly GCF_963971535.1). Classification (NCBI taxonomy): domain Eukaryota; kingdom Metazoa; phylum Chordata; class Actinopteri; order Aulopiformes; family Paralepididae; genus Notolepis; species Notolepis coatsorum. The sequence goes on along the minus strand of NC_140172.1, from coordinate 97,243,949 downwards.
ATGGCTGACATTTGTATTACTGTTGCCACTCAGACCACTGGTGTCAAACAGAACACTATTGACATACTGTAGCCATCTCTCTTTATCTGTGAAAAGCATGCCTGTGTGGGAGTGAAAGAGCAGCTTGTTTGTGACTGGTTTTAAAATGAGGACCTTTTGTGTGTCTGGAAAACACAATAACTATTACACTGTAGGAGCTGTCTACCCTCTCTCAGCCTCCTGCCATGATGATAATAATAATAATACATTTATTTTATATAGCGCCTTACATAAGGTATCTCGAAGCACTTTACAGACATTGCATTACAGTACATGGACAAACACAGTACATGGACAAACACAGTACATGGACTTTCACAATGACAACACATGGTGGGGATACTACAGAGAAAGGGAGACAGCTTAGAGTCAAGACAGAGAGACATTTTAAATAAATAATAATACTAATATATAGGTGTGTACAGATGTGAAAATGTAAACGATGCAGGGGTTGGAGGGTCAGGAGCAAGGTTGAACAGGTGGGGTGAGGTGGGACTTAAATGTTTCTACTGGGCTTATTTGATGTGTGATGGGAGTTGATTCCAGAGTCGGGGAGCAGAGGAGGAGAATGATTTGTTTTCTGTGGACTTAAGGTGGTAGTGTGGTGTGCTCAGAAGGGCTAAGTTGGATGAGCGGAGTGAGGGAATGTAGTGTTGAAGGAGGTTGTAAGGTTGATGAGACTCAGCATTTTAAAGCAAGCACACACATGACTTTCACATTTTGTCAGACCGCTGTACTGTTCACACAACAAAACGTTCTGTCTTGCAATCATCGTCGTGGTTTCACAGTACATGACTGATCGGCCACAGAGGGTTAGACATTAAGATCTTTCACCAGGAGGAATCCCTGACCAGTCTGGCTGGTCTCCAAACTACGTTTTGTCATGAAAACACATGCGAGAAGTGACACAGGTTTTGGTCATGGAGGAATACACTGGAGAAAAGCACAAGGCAAGGTTTTAGTGGTTTTGCTCTTGAGAGAATGAACATTATCTCCTCGTCCAAGTCAAATGTGTTCCCATACCACACCCACTGCCTGGTCTCCGTGTCAGTCTCTTTCTTTCTCTGTCATTCTGTCTCTCTCTCTCTCTATCCACTCATTCTCCCTCTATGTTCTCATTGTGGATATTCAGAATATGAAGCTCTTATAGCCAAATTCAGGTGATAAACATAGCTTTGAAGTTCCTAAAACCATTGCAATCCAATAACAAGCTAGCGGAGAACAAAGCGAACTTGTCAACCACACTGTATGGTATCTAGGGTTGGGTATCATTGGAATTCTTTTGATTCCAGTGACAAAAGTGATGACGCTGGTTCCTAAACAGTGCCAGAATTCATACTTTTCTTCTTTTTACAATACATACCATGCCATGGTATGTATTATAAAAAGAAGAAAAGTATGATGCAAACACCAATGCTTAACACTTTAATCGCCGAAAACGCTGGAACTCGTCTTTCCCCGCCATGCTCATTCTGCCGAAGACGCCGTAACTCGTCTTTGATATCAATATTTCAAAAATCTGTGATCGAAATCATATTTCTCCTCCGGGGACCTGAGATATACTGCTGATCTCCACTCAACTCTCTAACGGTTCAAGAGCGCCATCTGGTGGCCGATCGGCAGATCGCCCAAACAGCAAACCGGAAACAGGAAACTGGTGCTCATCCAAATTCGGTCCGACCACTCGCTATAGCTCCCGGGACTCCATCTTGACACACTGGATAATCGATCGCTCACCCTAACTCAATAAACAACATGATTTGGACGTATATACTATTATACAACCTGGAAATGGATCCGGTATTTCTCCATCCCATAATAGAAAAAATTCTGTTCCACGCTCATCCCCCAACGGCGCGAGGAAGCCACGGTGAGTTTCAGCGTTATTTTCTAACGTGTTCCATATAAACTGCTCTGATGATCATATGACCCACACTAGATGAATGATATAACGCTGCCCACGGAATTATAAACGACCCCCCGGTCAACATCAGATGATACGTAGTAACTTCTAGAAGTACCTCCAGTTGAAATTTTTTATCTGGCACCGATCGCTACCAAACTGTATTTGATCATCAATATAATGCATTTGGGGCTATAAATCAAGTTCTGGAGAAAGCTGCAGAAAACGATAAAAACATACTTATACTTTAGACCATATTTTAGTATGAATATGTGAATGAAAAAGTATAACGTTGCTACACCCTGAACAATAGATATAGGACATTGAATGGGCCATAATAATGTAAATTTAGCAATAGAATTAAAAAAGTTATAGCCCTGCAAAGAAGGGGAACTTCTCCATAGACAAATAGAGCTGGCTAGGGATGGTAAATTATGAATTTAACCATGGCGATCAAAGTGTTAAGATGATTGAGAGCTGTTGTTGTTGTTGTTTACATATCCAATCTGCGTTCTCTGAAATATTGCATAATATACACAGGTTGCTCTGATAGGCCAATCGGTCACATATAGCTGCTTTGATTGGCCAGATCAGTCAATCCCACTATGTCCGATTGGCTCATCAGTCACATCTAGCTGAGTGATCAGTGCCTGTGGTGTGAGACAGAAGTGTGCCTCTGTTATAGAAGGCCACGCACCCTCAGCCTATCGAGAGCTGGCTGTGGTCAGAGGGGCTGCACTATAACAAATCAAATAAGCTGAAAAATGCATACTTGTGAAATTAACAGTCCACAATAAGCATATAGATAGATAGAATAGTGTATTGATTTAGAATGGAATAACACATATACATTTGAACACAAGATGAACAGGTATACATATCACCATTTACCAATAGGATTAAATAAACACAATAAAGCCATAGGCTTGTTTTCCATTGCGGTCCTTCATCATTGGTGTCCTTGGAGTTAAGTACTGGTGTGTGGACGTGGGTGTTTGTAGTGTCTGACTCTGTATGTCAGGATGTGCAATATATTGCTTACAATCAAATTGTTACCTGTGCAATACCAATAATGCATGCATACATACATTAATATTACATTTTATAAACAATAAAATACAATGAAAATGCATTGCAAAGCAATGTATGACTGAATTAAAACATCGTTGTACTGGATCTTTAAGACTGGGTCTCGGCTAGGACCCTACAACACAATGCCATTTCAATACTATGGTCACAGTATGATCTAGTTTCACACTCTACATGTATCATATTTATATCATAATATCATAATATGTATAGCAATATTATTTACATTATGTTAATGCAATTGACAGATATATATTAATACAAACTATATATTCTGATATAAGATTACTTTAATTATTGATTGAAGGTTTAGGAGACAAATTTACCCAAAATGGTATATATCTTTATATTTCTATTTGTTATTTAATATTTCTATTTCTTATTTGGAAAAGAAAAATGTATAAATGTGCAGTTTATATAGTGTAGTGCTCTGAGATTGCACACACCATGTAATGGAAATGAACACATTGTGGTCTCATGCCCTAGACTTGCAATAAAAAATAAAACATATAGAATTACATGTCGTGATGTGCCCTGTATGTTGAACTTGCAGTAAAATGTAAACATGGAATGTTATAGCTAACAGGTGCAGTTGTGACTAACGGAAACATTTAAACTGGCTTTTGTGGGAGACTGGGGAGCGTTGCTCGCTTGCCATGCCATCATTTGGCAACAATGAGTGAAAATCCCACACCGTCTGCAGCTATGTGTCCTCATAACCAACCAATGGTATTTTAATAGTAGTATCTAATAAGTGTCTAGTGTGTCAACATCGCAAATACCGGCATGGTTCTACAAACTCTTTACAGGCTCAAGCATCACCTTACACCTTATACCCTTTCATTACCACACTACAAAGGGTTAACCGTCTGTAGTGTGGTAGTGAAAGGGTTAACCTTCTGTAGTTTGGTAGTGAAAGGGTTAACATTATGTAGTGTGGTAGTGAAAGGGTTAACCATCTTCTGTAGTGTGGTGGTGAAAGACACACTTCTTCAACCATTATCTGAAAAAATAAAAATAAATCTAACCCTAACTAACCTTACCGTCATGCACTTGTCCTAATAAACGAACCTACACTGTAGCACTCAACACTTGAACATTGTTACTCAGCTGATAGAGTTGTGCCCTTCCTGATCAGTGACTTGTCGTACAGAACTTGTAAGTCGCTTTGGATAAAAGCGTCAGCTAAATGACTAAATGTAAATGTAAATGAAAGGGTTAACCATCTGTAGTGTGGTAGTGAAAGGGTTAACCGTCTTCTGTAGTGTGGTCGTGAAAGGGTTAACCGTCTGTAGTGTGGTAGTGAAAAGGTTAACCATTTGTCGTGTGGCAGTGAAAGGGTTTAACCTTCTGTATTGTGGCAGTGGAAGGGTTAACCCTTTGGTGGTGTGGTAGTGAAAGGGTTATACTTGTTCCCTATCTGATGGCTTGTTCTCGGCCATCACGTATAGAACATGTTTGCATAATGATGTCAAACATCATTGTTCACAAACAAACGGCTTTCTTGAACAGGTCTGTTTAACGCCACAGATGATGAGTGGCTTCATCAGATAAGAGTGTGCTGTATGTGTTGTATTCTCCAAGTTTGAATACTGAATAAACAACATTACACTTTAACATAAACAACATTACTACACGTTGCTTTTGTCCCATTTTGGTATTCAAGCCCATTTACAATAGCAGAGTCCCTGGTTAAGCGAGAGAGTGACATGTGAAGAGCGTTTCATGTTTGAAGAGTCACAGTGAGAGCGAGAGCTCTTGAATGATTCCGCTCAGTGGGGCTCGTTCTCACGAGATGACACGTGAGAGGGGAAATTATTTACATTTTTTAAATGAATCAAACGCAGCTTCAATTCTGCCGCCAACGAATAGGATAAAAAAAACTTTTGCCGGTTGTTCCTGTCTTTCTCACTGCCTGTGAATGTGCGTTTTGTGCAAGCGCGCGCATGCGTGTGTACTGTGTGTACATGTACACGCACTCTCTTAGTCGACATTGTCAATGTCAAATCTAGCAGAAGCCGGCACTGGAGCCCCAGTTGTTGAATGTGTTTCTTGTCACAGCCCGGTCTTTCATCTCTCGGAGTGTGTAGAGAGAGCTGCTTTGCAAGGGAAATTGGGGGTTTTGGCAGACAGATCTGTAAAATATAATCAGAGGCACCCGGAGATGGAAGTGGTTTAGCTTGCCTACAGACTGCCAGCCCTGATTCTGTACGCTGTCACTATCTTACATATTGTCTACTCCTCCTCTCGCAAACGTTGAAGAAAGGAGCGGGGAAAAAAACAGCACTCGGTCCTGTTGTTGTTTCACAGCAGTATTCCTGCATTAACCCTTTCACTGCCAAACGGTTAACCCTTTCACTGCCACAATACAGAAGGTTAACCCGGTCACTGCCACACGACAAAGCGTTAACCCTTTCACAACCACACTACAGGAGGCTAACCTTTTCACTACCAAACTTAACCTGTTAAGCCTTAGGGTCCCCCAATTGGGGGAGAAATGTGAATTCTATCTATCTTTTATCGTAAAACTGCGAGGAAATTACTAAATCCAGATGTAACACTGCCATTGGAAAGAGGAGCTTTTCCCTATCCATAGATGTATGATTTGCCCATAATAAGGTCAAGGTCAAGTTCAAGTTAAATTTTTAATGTATAATTAAAATGGATTATAATTTATTATTGTATCTACAAATCCTTCTGTTTAATAATCTTCCCTTTATTAATTTGCTTAGATTTGATGTACACTTGATCTCAAGAAGATGGGGAATTTTTATTGCATTATTTGTTGCATTATTATTATTATTATTATTATTATTATTATTATTATTATTATTATTATTATTATTATTATTATTATTATTATTATTATTATTATTATTATTATTATTATTATTATTGAATGAGCTCAGTGAGCGAGCTCGGTGGTTGCACAATTGTAACATGGTGCACTGTTATTCTCCTTTGTTTCATCACAATTTACTCAAGCCTAGTAGCAGACACAATATTTCTGACACTGGAAATACATACCCCCAGGTCCCTAAATGTCCCTAGATACCAAGAACATGCAAATTGACCTTGTAGAAGTGGAGCAATCTTCCATTTACTTGGGCATGTACCTTTAGGCGGAATTTCTGAAAATAGGACTAGGGCTTAACGGGGTTAACCCTTTCACTGCGACAATACAGAAGGTTAACCCTTTCACTACCACATGCCAAATGGTTAACCCCTTCAGTTAACCGTCTGTATTGTGGTAGTGAAAGGGTTAACCTTCTGTCGTGTGGCAGTGAAAGGGTTAAGGCACAAATCATTCCGTGTTCACGCTAACCACATGTTCTACTAAACGGAGATCAAAGGAGCAAGTGCGATGGCTCATGATAATGCTTGCTTGACAAGCCTGATGGTTTCACATGTAACCTAATTAGTATTGAGTTGGGAAGCAGCATGGGGACTGGGTGCTTCGAGGCGCTGCCTGAAGATTGATTTCAAGGTTATTATATCTCGTTGGAAGAATATCTTTTTTTGCAAGAAGGCTCAAATCCAGTTTCCGCAGATTTGCTTTATCTTTAAACTATGTAGTGCAGAGACGTTTGAATTATGATCTAGCCTACATTACCGCTTCCCCGGCTGGCTAATGCTGGTTTATATGGGTTAATGCCTTCATACACCCAAACCCCTTGAGAGTCGTCCGATGTAATGATGTGCTGGAGGACTGGGAAGCCTCTGTTTTACATTAACCTGATAGACTCTAGTGGGAATGTGAAGGAACCTGCCATGCCTTCCTTAGATCAGTGGTTCTCAAGCTGGGTGTAGGGACCCCCGTGAGGGTCGTAATATGGGGGTTGGGGGGGGGGGGGGGGGGGTGAAATGATACATTTCATCCTAAAGCCATCATTAATCAAGTTTAATTTCTAAAAATGGAGAAATAGAAAACATAATTTTGCCTCAAAGTTCACTATTCTGCCTATACTTGACTATGTAGGGTGGGTCACAAAAAGGCATCTCTCTGTTTTTTAGGGGTCACATGCCGAAAAGGTTGCCACTGCACAGTATGCACAGAAGTCTTAAATGCCTGGACAAGTTAATTAAGTGGCAACTCAGATATCAGTTTATTTAATTTTTTTTTTTATTGTGGGTGAACTGCCTCTTTAAACAGACTGCCAGTGCAGCATAATAATGAACATGGTTATTAAATCATATTTCTAGGGGAAGATTCCTGTACAGTGTGTCTTAAAGGAACATGCTAACATTATGGGAAATGCGCTTATCATCTTAAGAGTCAGACAAGAAGATAGATACCAATTTCATCTCTGTGCGTTCAGTAGAAAGCTATCCGGCTGCAAGCTAGCCTAGCTTAGCACAAATTAATGGAAGTGGATATGGATCAGCTAGCCTAGGCGTTGGGCAAAAACACTAGAGTTTTATGCTAGGCTAACTGATCCTTATTCACTTCCATTAATTTGTGCTTACTGTAGCTATCTTCTTGTCTGACTCTGGAGAAGATGGTAAGCGCATTTCCCATAATGTTGACGTGTTCAAACCAGAGAAGAGACAAATAAATCATTATGGCTACAACCCAGGTTCTTACTGATGCTATATGCTGCGTCTAGCATCACCACTGGAGGCAGCTTATAGGCAGTTTATAGCATAAGAACTCAAGTGAATCAGTCAAGGTCTCACCTAATGTCTTCACTATCTCGTCACCTTCCTGGTTCACACGCTCCCAAATCGAGGCCAGCTGTAATTTCTAAATAAATGTTTGGCAGATATTTTCCTTCCTTCCCTAAATACATCTTTTAGCAGTGGTACAGTAATTGATATTGATGTCTGCTGGAGGAACGGCTCCTTAATCGCAACCTGAGATCAGGGAGCACAGTTGTGTGTGAATAAATACAGTAACTGCTACCTTTTAATGATGTGTTGTTTCTACATATGTGTTGCTGGGTGGAGTTGTGGTAGGCCTGATGGATGAAGAGGCCCTGTTATGACCGTGTGATCCTGGTCCTGGGCCCTCGTCCCATGGGGTTTCAGTCGACACTCTTTATTTGATCACATTTAAAAAAAATACTACAATAATAAAGCACATACTACAATAATAATAATAAACAGAACATCACCAGACAATAATAATAACAATAGAATGGCAGTAGAAATAACAACATTTATAAAAATTATAAATACAGAACCTAAAAATTAAAACAAATTATATTATCACAAACACCACAAAAGACATTAGACATTTCCTCCCCCACTCCCATCCCCCCACCCCAGGACCCCAGGACCAACACCCCAACCCCGCTCTGCCGCAATATAGTGGCCTTAACTTTCTGTTTCAGTTGACACTCTTATTAGAAACACTGAACGCACGCTCACTAACAACAGAAGTACATTGGAAGGGGGTTGTTTGGGTTCGATTTTTTATTTTGTTTTTATTTTCCGTTCATTCCATATTTAACTGTGAAAAATGTAATTACTTTTAGCCATAGTCACAGAATATATATATTCAAATTGCATTCACTTCCTTCTCTGAATCATCTCAATGAATCACTACTCCTTTCTTTTTCACCAGTGTCTACATAGACCCTGTGTTAACCCCCCTTCCTCCTCCCTGCCTCAATAATGTCCTTCAAAATGAATGTTTCAAGTTTCAAGTTTCTTTAATAGTTGTCATACAGAAGTACAGAATACTTTTATACAAAATGCTTCTTACTGTTACGCTCCAGAGACTGTGCAAGACAAGATAAGTATGAAATAAAATAACATAGTATAGCATGTAAATTAGAAGTAAAAAAATTAGGTCACAGTGTTCAGTATAGACATATGTACAATGTTCGATGCAGAATAGACGTAACTGAGTTACCATATAATATACAATACTGTGTAGTGTACTAATATACAATACTATATAGTGCAAGGCAGAAATAGGATGAGGTGCAATTTAGGTACAATTTACAGTAGGTGTACGAGTTGTAGTGCAAATCCTTTATCAATAAATATAAAGTGTGTTTGTGTGATCTAAAGTGTGGAGAGTGGGTGCTGCAGTGTGTTGTTTGTTTAAGTGAGTGTGTGCGTGTGTGTGCTGTGTGCATTTGATGGTTGTTGCATAGTGTTTATTGTTCGTTTAGCAGCCTGATGGCCTGGGGATAGAAGCTTCTTCTGAGTCTTTCTGTGCTCGCCTTACGACTCCGGTATCGCTTGCCTGACCGCAGCAGTTCAAAGAGGCAGTTGTTCGGGTGGCTCGAGTCCTTAATAATTCTCTTAGCCTTCCCCTTGCACCGCTTGTTGTAAATGTTCTGGAGGGTGGGAAGCCCCCCTCCAATTGTGCGTTCGGCTGAACGTGTCACTCTTTGTAGTCTGCTACGGTCTTGTGCAGTGCTATTCCCAAACCAGGAGGTGATGTTGCCAGTCAGGATGCTCTCTATTGTACATGAGTAGAAGTTCCTAAGGATCTTCTGACTGACTTGGAACTTCCTTAGGCGCCTGAGGAAGTAGAGGCGTTGTCGTGCCTTCTTCACAACACTGTCAATGTGTGTGGTCCATGTCAAATCCTCGGATATGTGGGCTCCGAGGTACTTGAAACTGTTCACTCTCTCAACCGGTGCCCCGTCGATGCTGAGGGGGCTGTAGTCCTTGACCCCCGACCTCCTGAAGTCCACAATCATCTCTTTTGTTTTGCTGACGTTCAGGGAGAGGCAGTTCTCCTGACACCACTGTGACAGGTTCTCTACCTCTTCCAGGTAGGCCCTTTCATCGTTGGCAGAGATTAGGCCCACCACTACTGTGTCATCAGCAAATTTGATGATGGTGTTGTTGTTCCGCTGTGCTACGCAGTCATGTGTGTACAGGGAGTAGAGGAGGGGGCTCAGAACACAGCCCTGGGGGGCCCCTATGTTGAGCGTGATGGATGAGGAGGTGCAGTTGCCTGCTCTTACCACCTGGGGTCTGCCCGTCAGGAAGTCCAAGACCCACTGGCAGAGGTCATAGTTCAAGCCCAGGTCCCTGAGCTTGGCTATGAGTTTGGAGGGGATTTTGGTATCGAATCCTGAGCTGTAGTCGATGAACAGCATTCTCACATAGTTCCCCTGCCTCTTGTCCAGGTGTGATGCTGCTGTGTGCAGCACATGGGCTATGGCGTCCTCCGTGGACCTGTTGGGGCGATATGCAAATTGCAGAGGGTCCAGGTTGATGGGGAGGGAGGAACAGATGTAGCCCTTCACTAGCTTCTCAAAGCACTTCATGGCTATGGAGGTGAGGGCTACAGGGCGGTAGTCGTTGAGGCAAGCGGGCGTAGATTTTTTGGGTACAGGGATGATGGTGGACTTCTTCAGACAGGTGGGGATGACAGCCTGTTCCAAGGACAGGTTGAAGATGTCAGTGAATACCGGGGCCAGTTGGTCGGCACAGACTTTTAGGACGCGGCCGGGGATGCCATCCGGTCCTGCTGCCTTCCTGATATTCACTTTTTTAAAGATCCGTCTCACCTCATGCTCTGTTACCCTGAACACTGAGTCTCCATCAGCAGACCCCCCCCCCCCATTGCCGTGGTTTGTAGGCTGGTGTTTTTATTCACAGCCTCAAACCTCGCATAGAAGGAATTGAGATCATTTGCTAAGGAGATGTCACTGTTCAGTTTGAGGGAGGTGCCTTTGTAATCTGTCATTGTTCTGAGGCCGTGCCACATGCCTCTAGAGTCAGCCTGTTCAAACTGAAGTTCAACTTTATCCCTGTAACGCCGTTTTGCCTCTATTACTGCTCTCCTGACGTTGTATCTTGCCATCTTGTGTTCTTCCATGTTGCCTGTCTCCAGCCCGGTGTTGTATGCTGATGTGCGCACTTTCAGAGCCTCACGGACGGATTTGTCTACCCAGGGCTTTTGATTTGGGTAGATTTTAATCGTGGTGGAGGGGATTGTTTCTTCTACCAGAGTACAGACATAGTCAAGCACCGTTTCAGTGTATTCGTTAATATTGGCTGTGTTATCACGGAATACACTCCAGTCTGTGCATTCAAGTGCAGCTTGGAGTGACTCCTCTGACGTCACGGCCCAACGCTTAACCTCTCGCGAGACCACCGGCGTTCGCTTGAGACTTTGTTTATACTTTGGCAAAAGGAATATGGCGGCGTGATCGGACTTACCGAATGGACTAAGAGCCTGTGACTTATACCCATTCTTAAATTGCGAGTATACATGGTCTAATATGTTCTCGCCTCTGGTGGGACAGGTCACATGCTGATAGAAATTCGGCAACACCTTTTTAGGCCAATTAATTTATTAGCGGCATCGTTTGAGCTGAAGAGAGTATTCAAGGAACATGAGGATTCTGGCTGACTGGCCACACAACAGATTCATCAAACGGCTGCAACAGTGGGATGGTTCAGCGCTTTAGCAGATGTATTTAACCCTTTCACTACCACACTACAGAAGGTTAACCTTTTCACTACCACAGTGCAGTGCACAGTAGTGGTCTGCAAGGGCCTTGAAATGAAGCCCGTACCCAGCCCGAGCCCGTGAACTTCAGGCCCTGCCCGAAAATAAGCCCGACTGTAAATAATATTTTAGGCCCTAGCCCGCGTGAAAACCAGATTATTTTTTTATTATTAATTTTTTTTTACATTTTTTTTAAATATTCGAAACACTGTTTTATATGAACTTAATAAATAAACAAAAACGAAAATGTTCAATAGGTCTACCTAAATAACAGATAGTGAAAACGAAAGAAACATTAATATATATATTATAACATATAGCCAAATTCTTTTAAATTTTTTTGTTTTAAATATTCTAAACACTGTTTATATATTAACTTAATAACTAAACAAAAACGAAAATGTCCAATAGGTCTAACTAAATAACACATATGCTGAAAACTAACAAGCATTATATAGCCTTTTTTCGCAAATTCTATTTCCCAGCGAGTCTCGTAAAACTCGTAATTTGAAGGCTATATGGAATCTTCTTTGACACACACACACACGACGCAATAGCCTATTCAGTCACTGTACAAACAAACAGAAAACATAAATCAGATTTCGAGCAGAGCAACATTTATATAATGAAAGCGCAACAGAACAGGGCAGCAGCGACGTCACCCCAGTCCCCACACACCAGCAAATAATAATAATCAAACTCACCACTTCGCTGTGTTGATGTCAGCAAGGCGTTGAACAACGTTAACAACGTTAACATCCAAGAACAAATTAAAACATTCGCCAACTGGCTATATTCCAACTTCAACCTATGCCGCTTCAGTCTGGTTAATTTGTTCATCATCCACCTGAGCCGCGCGCTCCCCTCGAGTTATCCCTGCAGGCTGCGGAGGGAGACATCCAAATGTTTCCAAAAATGCAACTTTCCCTTGACTATTTTATCTGTTAACCTATACATCTTGACTCCTCAGACACGAGGCTTTCACGCTCTGATGACAGCACTACGTTACGCGAAAATGAAACAGAAACTTAAGGTTATCCTATAACCCTAGTTATATGAGTATAGCGAGCAAAAAAAAAATTAAAATAAAAGACGCAATAAAAAAAATAAAAAATTAAAGAGGGCACTGCCCGGCCCGGCCGAGCCCGAATTATTTATTTAAAAACAAAGCCCTACCCAGCCCGAACCCGTCGGGTCGGGTAGGGCCCCGTCGGGCTTGGGCAAGGTTGCAGCGCACTAGTGCACAGTCACAGTGAAAGGGTTAACCCTTTTGGTAGTGTTGTAGTGAAAGTGTTAAGATAACGTTAACCGTCTGTAGTGTGGTAGTGAAAGGGTTAACCCAGGGGAGGAAATTAGGCCACTTTACTGGCCAAATGCTGGTATTTTTTACGTTTGGCTGGTAAAAAAAATCAGATACCCGCCAGTTGGCTGGTAAGCCAAAAAGTTAGTTTCCTCCCCTGCTGGCGAGTATACAAAAAAATAAAACATTCTGCAATCACTGCACTGGCAAACGGTGCGCGTCTTCTGAGTGTTCGCTTTAGTTGACAGTGCCACGAGAGCACTGCACAAGACCACCCGCGGACATATAATGTTTAATAAACGTTTGCGCAGTACTGGCCAACCCGCGGACATATAATAATAAAAGTCCCGCGGTACTAGGCTAGCCATCAGGAGCACTCGCAAACAGATAACGTTAAACACAGCAGAAGATGGAAAACAGACAGACTGACCAACGGGGAACTGCATCCAACCCTAGTACAACCCTTGAGTATAAGTTACTAAGGACACATTTAAATCACAGAGGTGTAATGTTAGTCTACTGGAACTGTATACAGTGGTTAGCTTCTAGTTAGCGTTTTAGCTATAGCTGCTTGCTAGCTAACGTTAGCCCCGTGTGCTCAAAGCAGCCAGCTAGGTGTATCTGTTATGACTATAATGTTTCCAAAAAAGCACCGGACTACGACGTAAGGTTAGACATTTTATTTCATGCTCAAAAGCCCCTGGCTTGCACATCGCAGTCACGAAAGGGGCTCAACCAGTGCACTGTGCACAACAGCACACCAACCCAACTGACGTTACCACAACACTTTGACGGTACTGCACAGCACTGTCGTAAGACCACCGTGCTGTCTTAAAGGCACAGTGTGCCTACCCAGATGCATACACAACATTGACGCGGCTTGACATACAAAGAAGTAATTATCACAATTAGCGATTTTTTGTCTGGTAAAAAATCTGTTTGGCTGGTAAAAAAAATCAGATACTCGCCAGTTGGCTGGTAAGCCAAAAAGTTAGTTTCCTCCCCTGGTTAACCCTTTGTCGCATGGCAGTGAAAGGTTTATCCTTCTGTATTGTCGCAGTGAAAGGGTTAACCCTTTGCTAGTGTGGTAGTGAAAGGGTTAAGATAAGATAAGATATTCCTTTATTGATCCCCTTGGGGAAATTTGAGTGTCATAGCAGCATGGGGGAGGGAATGTATTGGCAGGGGGAAAAATACATAAATATAGGCAATACAATTAAATCTGAATAAAAAAATATGAGACAAATAAGGTCCATAGCGGACCTAGCTTCCTTCTCAACCTCTAGTTTGACCAGCTCCACTCCCACCATGGAGCTAGCCTTCCTCACCAGCTTGTTCAGTTTGTTGGTGTCCGTTGAGTTGATGGAGACTGTAAACAGACTCACTTGGTAACCCAGAGTGTGTTTATGCCAGATTGAGATGGACAGAGAAAGGTTTGTGTGTGTGTGTGAGGACCAGTTTAACCGTACCAACTCGTGGGTGAATAATGAATTGAAACCTGATATATGATATGTAAAAAATGGGTTAATAATATGCAAACATCCATAAAGGACATCTCCTTACCCACCTTTTAATGAAACCAATCGCCTTCCTTGTATTCAGTGAGGCACCAGAGAAGGAATGGAAGCTGACCTGAGCTGGCATGCACATTGAATCGATAATCAAAATGACCAATTAAGCTAAGTGACCTCAGGAAAATGCACCTTTTTAGCCATTATTATGTGTCTGGCCCCGTGAAATCATCTGCATGTTTCATCCCGGTGCCCTCCTCGGTAATTGAGCTTTGACACTGCGAGAACATAACAAAATGTACATGTTCGAAAAGGAGTAGGAAGAAGTATACACTTATTTAATCCTACCCCTTTTCCACTACTCAAAATGAATGTAATTCCTTACTAATTAAAAACCTTACAAAACAAATATATATATATATATATATGTGCAAAACATAATAAAAAAAAAATATATATATATTGTGACAGATCTACTCTCCCCTCCTTGGGATATGTAAGGTAAGGCAGATATATCCGTCACGTGGGTAGGACTGATTAGGACTGATGTAGCACACCTGCACAGCATTAGGCACATTCACACACACACACACACACTCACACACACACACACACACACTAGCTGATGGCGCTGATATAGTACACCTGCACATAATTAGTAGAGACACACCCCACGTGCACTCACAAGCATCTCACCCAGTACATTAACCAGGGGAGGGACATAGGTTAGTTGATAGTAATTCAGTTTGAAGATGAGGTTAGTCCAAAAGAGTTATTTATAGGGTATATGGTGTTTAGGGTTAGGGAGTTTGTTCAAAACCCGCTGAGATGCTACAGGTGCCAGGAGTTTGGGCATATAGCCGTTACGTGTAGGAAGAAGCTGAGGTGTGCAAGATGTAGCGGGGAACATGAATATGGGAAATGTGGAGAGGGAGTGGGGCCGAGGTGTTGTAGTTGTGATGGGGAGCATAGTGTAGCGTTTAGGGGTTGTGAGGTGATGAAAAGGGAGGTAGTGGTTCAGAGAGTGAGAAAGGAAGGTAAGATGTCGTATGCAGAGGCAGCTATGGTGGTAGGTCAGGGAGATCAAGGTAAGGAACAGGGGGTTGGGGAAGGGCATTTGGCAGAGGGTAGTGCAGGAGGTTAAAAAGAGGGTGTGGGAGGAGAAGTTTAATATTGTGGCCTTTGTGGCAGGGGTTGTTAATGCTACGGCTTTGGTTAAGGGCAGAACGGAGAGGATTAAGATAAGATAAGATATTCCTTTATTGATCCCCTTGGGGAAATTCAGGCATCATAGCAGCATGGGGGAAGGGGGGGGCTACAGGTAGTAAAAACAACACAAGCAGTGTAAACAAATGTCAATATAATTTACTATCTAACTAACTGAAATATATATTCACAGTATTCACAGTGTCGCATAAGGTGCAGTATGCATCAGTTAGTGTTATAATTTACTATCTAACTAACTGAAATAGATTGAGAGATTAAGGTGATTGTTAGAGTGGCAGTTCAACATTTGGGCATGGAGGGTCTGACATGGCAGGAAGTGGTTAAAGAATTAGAGAAGGGGATTGTGAATGACCAAGAAGTCCAGAGTCAGCTTGTAGGAGGCAAGGAGTGTATCACAGAGGGGGGCTCAGTTAGGGAGGAGCAGCATTAGCTGCACTTCATGGTGGGGAAGGGGGAAAATGGACACTGTAGGGCAGTGGCGGCTGGCCGATAGGGGCGCTAGAGCGCCGCCCTCCCTGGTTAAAAGAAGAAGAATACGATTTTTTTTTTTTTAAATGTTGGGTCCTATAAATAAAATAAACATGTTTAAAATGAATAATATTTATTCATTTTAAGTATGTTTGTGTTTCCAATGCACAATATAACGTTAATATATCAAATATAAATAATTGTTTTCATTAACAGGAAGTGACTCCTTTCCGTAGCCGCATTTCTCTTGGGCTAGACGCAATAGGCGTCTATTCTTTCCGTAGCCGCATTTCTCTCGGGCTAGACGCAATAGCGCTTACAGTGGGCGTGCACTGGTTTCATCGCTGTATCCGTCGCAGCCAATCAGTGCGTAACACGCTGTGCGTTGAAATATGATGTATTATGATGGAAGCCGGGCGCTTTTCCAAGTGATCTATTATCATCTAAGCAAGCAGCGTCGAGACTTTCCGTAGCCCCATTTCTCGGAGACGCTCTCTGATTGGCCGACGCCAGTATTTTCCGTAGCCGCATTTCTCTGAGACGCTCTCTCTGATTGGCCGACGCCAGTTTCTGGTTAGGAAGTTAGTTAGTTAGTTACTCGATGCTGTTGTGTTGTGATGCAGTCACTCTGGACAGTGGATATACATCGACAACAACAGTCTGGGACTGTGGGACAGTGGACATTATACACTTTATCAAGCCCTCCGGCTGGACCACGTTTCAACTAAACACAGTGAGTTAAGGAGTTAATGCGGTCTCTCTCTGTCTCTCTCTCTCGCTCTCTCTCTCTCTGTCTGTCTCTCTCTCTCTCTCTGTCTCTCTCGCTCTCTCTCTCTCTCTCTCTCACTCTCTCAACACAGCGTGTTAATTTCGCTGTGGGTATTGCATAATGGCTGAATGAATGAATGGTAACTTGTTTAAAATGACAAGATAGGCCTATATATATGTGTTCATTATTGGATTGATGATCATACGTGTACTAGTGTAGTATGAATCAATTAACTCGACTTAACGTTGGTAACGTTATGAGTCAGTATTCGCTTGGTCAGCTTGGTCAGATGCCCGCGACCACCCAAATGTAGCTCACACCAGCCGCCACTGCTGTAGGGGATAACGGATTCCAGAAGATAGCGGTAAATGCGGTAACGAAGAAGAAGAGGAAGAGAACTTGCAATCATACTACTAGCGTAGTATAAGAACTAAGGAGGGCAGTAATACGCCACACTGCCGGAAATTCTAAAGAAGAAGAAGAAGAAGAAGTTAGTTGAGCGGAGTTTGGTGTTGGAGTTGAGAGAGAGTTATTAGTGTTCAGAGTTTGTGACGGTGAGAGGAAGTAGAGGAGATGAGATTGTGTGATAGGTGTGCCTTGTTGACGACCCCTGGTACGGCTGAGAACCCCCCCTGTGTACTGACCTTGTTTGGACCGGACGACGACCCTGAACCCTGGACAATCCCTCTTTCTGTTGGCAAGCCTGAATTCGTATATCGACCCCGGAACGGTACCCGACTATTCTACTGCTTTACCGCTCTGGATTACTGCCTAAATCAATAAATATTCGTATTGATTGATATTGCTTTTGTGTGGACCTTCATTTTTGTCCTATCGGGTTCGTCACAATATATATGTAAAACATGAAAGAAATAAAATAAAAATGTAAACAGCCGTGAATGTCAAATCCCTTCCTCATCCCTGTACCTTGTGAAAATGATTTCTTTATAATCTGAACCCATGCTGTTTCATAATATTGAACAGTAGGCGTTCAACATTAGAATTTTGAAACACTCTAAATTCCGAGTGTGTGTTAACATAGGCTTACTCCGAAACAAAAGCTACCAGTAAGCAGGCTGAGGTTAATTAGATCACCTCCATGAACGCCCGAAGGTGCTAATCTGCCCTTAATTGAAAGGTTTGCCGTAAATCAGACGAAACCCTGCCCCATGAGCTCTGAATTAGCCCACATGATTCTCACTAATAGTGACTGGATTTAGCAAAGTGATTTAACTCTTTATTGCCTGGGGGGGGGGGTCAAGGTATATAATTTGGAGGTAAAATGTATGGGTTAGCGTGTTCCTAACAGCTTGTCTTGTTACATTTAGAAAGACGTCGTCTTCGCCCCCGGTCTGTGTGATTTCTCATCAGATCCCTGTGTTTCGGTTTAAGCTTGTCGGTTCTCAGTGTGTCTTGTTTGTTTACGTGTGACGTTTGGGATAGGACAAGTGGATAGGACTGTGGGTTGTTTGAAGTGGGAGGGAGAGAGAGTGAGGGGAAAGAAAGGAGAGTAGGGGGGGGGGTCCTTGTGGTATTACGCCAGGGACGCAGGAATCACCAGGAAAAGCAGCCACTTTCCTTTCAGCCATGTTAATAGATTGGACCATTCAGACGGGCTCCGCGGCCAACAACCCCATCTTCAGCCTCAGCTTCTCTGCGAGCCGCGAGCGCCTCTATGTCTGTGATTGGAGCAGAGGAGCAGCATCTCTTGTGTGATTGGAGCAGAGGAGCAGCATCTCTTGTTGACTCGTGATACGGCTTCTGCTGTGAACAGCTGGGCTCCTGTTGGCATCATGGTGTATCTCTCTGGCATCACGTTTGTCTTCGCAAGAAGGTTCTCATTGACACTTGGAGAGAATGAAAAGACTTGATTTCACAAGAGACTCTCTGCTGTATGTGTGGCAAGAGAGGCTCCGCCTCGAGGCAGAGAGGAGATAGATGAGCAGATTGACAAGCAAAACGTTCAGAGACAGACAAGCAAGCAGCCAGACTGCCAGACAGATATATATATAGATAGATAGATAGACAGACAGACAGACAGACAGACAGACAGACAGACAGACAGACAGACAGACAGACAGACAGACAGACAGACAGACAGACAGACAGACAGACAGACAGACAGATCCACTAGAGCTTCAGACAGACAGACAGACAGACAGACAGACAGACAGACAGACAGACAGACAGACAGACAGACAGACAGACAGACAGACAGACAGACAGACAGACAGACGGGGCAAACAGAGCGGTTCGGATCATTTTCATGATTCTTGTACACATCCTTCTTGCCCCCCACCCCCAAAGAAGAAAATAAAAATCCTTTGGAACCTTCAGCAAACTGTGCACTCTGCACTGGCGTGTGGTCACATCATTTGCAACAAGTGTCTTACATTTTGAGTCGTAGTGTTTTATCAATGACACCAGATGTGCTCATTGTGTTCAACTTTTGCTGACTGTGGCTATCATTTTGCATCACGTGCTCATTTGATCAGAGATCTTTGCAACATGTGTTTTAGCAAGTGTTTAGACTTGTGAGAAAAGGGGATTGAGTTTTGTGTGATTGTGTCTACAGGTGAAATGTGTTTATGGTTTTGCAAAATGGGGGCTAGTTTTATTGAATGTGTTTAGGGAACTGGTCATTTGGTTTAGAGTATTGTGTTTTGTGTTTTAGCAATCGTGAAAAACTGTATTCATCCCTAATAGAAGGACAGACAGACAGGTATTCAGGCCTCGTCTCAGGCTGCTTGTCAGTGAAGATGGACAGCTTGTTCCCAGCACAGTGTCAACACAGTGACAAACCTCTCCTCTCCACCAAAATATTTTAGAAGTCAGCTTCTTGTAAATAGCATTCTCCTCTACTGTCACCCTTTCCAGCTAGGCTGTAACACAACGGGAAGCAGCTGTCAGCAGCAGGGCTTGTGCCGGGTCCACCGCACTATGCCATTAGAACAGCGGCTCTCAAACTACGGGTCGCGACCCAAAGTGGGGTCGTGGGTAGGTGGCAGTGGGGTTGCACTGTCATGGTTTTTTTTTCTTATTTCACCTTTCTGTGAGGGACAGCTGTCTATTTTTGCTTTATTTCACCTCTCTGTGAGGGATAGCTGTCAATCCCTGTTTCCTGTGGTTAATTGCCTCATGGGTCGGCAGGTGTGTGGGCTTGATTGCACCTGATGCAGTACAGCTGTGCCTATGGCCATGTGGAGTCTATTTAAGTTTGGAGATCGCAGTGTCAACTGCTTTTTCATTTCCTAGTGTTGGTTGTCCTTTTGGTCACGCTCATTATATTGAAGTGTAGTCTGATCTCTGATTCAGAATTGAGCTTTATGGTAGTCATTCTTATTTTAGGCTACTCACGTGATTCTACACATAAACTCCCTTAGTGGAGGTTTATTGTTTTACTTTTTCAAATAAACTCCTTTTCAGGAGGTATCCTTGTGGCTTATTTACTTTTATACTATCTCTTTATTGAGAGTAGTCCTGTTTTTTGGGACTTGATTTATTTTCTTAATTACTCACTTTGAGATTTCCACCTGTAAAGGTTGTTTTCTGTTCTTAAATTTTTCCCCTCTCCTAAAATATCTGCGTAAGCAGTCTAGTGGTTGTCCGTGTCACGGATAACTTTAAGAGTCCCTGTTATCTGCTCACGACCCACACACACACACACAGCCCTCACATGCACATTGGCAAGTAAAAAAGAAAAATATCAATATTAAAAAAAAAATTAATGTATGTTCTGGCAACATATTTTGGCTAAATATGCCTCATTTTATAAATGCGTATTTCTAATAAATATGCATGGTCAAGTTCAACAACGTGTGCTTTTATTTTGATATTCCTTAATTCCACGTTGAAATTACGCGATACGTGATGTGTGGTTGCAAAAAATATTCCTAAAAAAAATGGGGTTGTGGTATAAAAAAGTTTGAGAACCCCTGCATTAGAAGATATATAGTGAAATATTGGATTTAAATTGATTTAGGAATGCATTTCGCCTCACAATTATTATTATTATTTTAAAGGAGCAACAGAGTCTGCTAAATATAGTAAACAGTGTTCCATAGGTGGACAAAATGCTCTGACTGTGGCCCCAGTCAAGGCAGTCTAAAAACTGGCCCTGGATCAGTGTCGTTCACCCGATGTTCTCTGACTGTGGCCCCAGTCAAGGCAGTCTAAAACTGGCCCTGGATCAGTGTTGTTCACCCGATGTTATCTGACTGTGGCCCTAGTCAAGGCAGTCTAAAACTGGCCCTGGATCAGTGTCGTGAGCATGATGCCAGTAAACTGTTGGGTTCTCAATTAACACTACTGTAGCTTGCAAGGTTAGGAGTTTTTACCTGAGGCAAGCATAAAATTCCCACTGCAGTGAAATCAGCAAGCAGACACACAGCCCATGTGTTGTGGTGAGAGGCGTCACAGAGAACGAGAGGAGAGTTCTCTCTTACAGGTAATTGCAGTATCTGTTTCACCTAACAGATAGTGATTTCTGAGATGTGTGAATTATGTGTATGGGGATAGTGTGTGTGTGTGTTTTTTATGTGTGAGTGTGTGTCTGTGTGTGTGTGTATCTATGTGTGTGTATCTGTGTGTGTGTTTTTCTTTTTACGTGTGAGTGTTTGTGTGTGTGTGTGTTTATGCGTGTGTGTGTGTGTGTGTGTGTGTGTGTGTGTGTGTGCGCACACGGGTGCGTGTGGCCCTGTTATGTCCCGCCGAGTGCTCCGATTAAAATTCCAGACGTGTGATGCTATGTTTTTATCTCTGTCTTTTTTCGCCTCTGCCTGAGAGGGCTCCTCTCTCTCTCACCCCCCTCCTCCCCCCCTGAGCAGGGTCCCCTCTCTCTCAGCCCCCTCCTGAGACAGCCAGACTCACACTCACTTCAGTAATCACAGTCACGCATGGGACTTAAAGGAACACGCCAACTTTTTGGGAAATTTGCTTATTTGCCATCTACCCTGGAGTTAGACAAGCAGATGCATACCCTTTTCTTCTCTGTGCATGCATTAAGCTTAGGGAACAGCCACACTGTTAGCGTAGCTTAGCGCCATTCACTGGAAGTAGGTGTGCCAGTGTAGCCTAGTTCCCAACAGTCACGAAATACACTCCAATAAACAACAGGGCTTTTGAGGTTATGAAATCACTGCGACCAGGCAGCAGTGGTTCGGCAAAAATAGTTGTATTTGGAGTGTATTTCGTGACTGTTTGGAACTAGGCACACCTACTTCCAGTGAATGACGCTAAGCTAGGCTAGCGGTGCGGCTGTTCCCTAAGCCTAATGCATGCTCAGAGAAGAAAAGGGTATGTCTGTCAGCAAATTTCCCAAAAAGTTGGCGTGTTCCTTTAACACTTTGACTGCCTAAAAACGCTTTACAGCGTCATTGCTGGCGATGCTAAAGTTGCCGGGGGACGCTGTACAGCGTCCTTATATCAATATTTCAAAAATCTGCGATCTGATCCATAATGTCCCTCCGCTGGTCTGAGAACCACCAGCAGGACCCACTGAGCTCTCTGGCGGTTCAGGAGCGCCATCTGGTGGCCGATCGCGCAACCGCTTAACAGGAAGCACAGTGGAGGTTGTGCTACATGTCCGTATTGCTTCCGGCCACTCGGGATAGGTTCCGGCATTCTAGCTCGTCACTCTACATAGCGATCGATTGCCAATAACTCGATAAACAACATGATTTGGACGTATATACCATTATACAAGCTGGAGATGGACCGGGTAATAATATATCCCATAATGATAAAATTTCTACTCGACGATGATCGCCCAACGGCGCGCGGAGACTGGGGTGAGTTTCAGCGTGTAACGTTACCATCTTCGATACTAACTGCTTTTATCAACATTTGACCCACATTAGATGATTGGTATAACGCTGCCCACGGAATTATAAACGCCCCCTCGCCCATCCGGTCAACATCAGATGACGTGTAGTAACTTCTAGAAGTACGTCTAGTTGGAATTTTTTATATCGCGCTGATTGCCATCAAACTGTATTTCATCATCAATATAATGCATTTGGGGCTATATATCACGTTCTGGAGAAAGTTGCAGAAAGAGATGAAAACATACTTATACATTAGACCATACTTTACTATGAATATGTGAATGAAAAAGTTTAACGTTGCTACACAATGAACAATACATATAGGACTTTGAATGGGCCCTAATAATGGCAATGTAGCAATAGAATTTAAAAAGTTATAGCCCTGCAAAGAAGGGGACTTTCTCCATAGACAAATAGCGCTGGCAATCTATGGTATATCATTAATTTAACCCATGGCAGCCAAAGTGTTAATAACCTGGCTGATTTAGCCTAATCGACAATTGTGTTTCTTACATGCAGTCATGCATCGTTTGACGAGGACCTTTTGCTTACCGGACACAGGCCCTGTTTATCCATTTCCCTGGTTCGACTAATCATAATTGGGTCAGTGAAATGTGTCTCAAGATATTTAGGGGTGTGTGTGTGTGTGTGTGTGTGTGTGTGTGTGTGTGTGTGTGTGTGTGTGTGTGTGTGTGTGCGCGTGTGTGTGTGTGTATCTATGTGTGTGTATCTGTGTGTGTGTCAGGCCACGTGAGCGGATCGGCGCGGCCGAGAAATCCGCTCTTCGCTCTTTAAAGCTTGGTCCGCTCCGCTAATCACTCATGTTGACCCCGCCCCCAAGTCGCTCTCCGCTCGCTCACCACTCACCTTGAATCGAGCGCTCCCCGCTCCCCGCGCCAGATCGCTCGGCAGATTTTTTTTATTTTTGGAGCATGGTGTAAATTAGCTCAAACTACAACAGTCTACACCCCCTGGGCCCCTTAACAATTGTTTGTATTGAGCCGCATTGTAATTGTACCAATTCTGCAATGTTAAATAACGTTGTTTATCCATTCACTAGCTCTATTAAGCGATGATAGCTAGCCGAGCCACAATGCTATGGTCGCTGCCATTAACGTTAGCATGTAAGCTAACGACAACAACAATGGCGTCGATACTTTTTCTAACAGGAGTGAGTGACAAAGCCTGAACAGGATATCACAGGTTCACCCTTCTCATTGGTTGAAAATGGCCTTCATGTTTGTACATCGGCCATCTGTTGCTTTGGCATTGTACTACATGTATATTAACATCAGTGTTAAACCACTGTGAGCGGCCTGGAGTGGATTGGAGCGGAGGAGAACTCTCGCTCCGGACGTCGCGCTGACACATTTTAAAACCCACTCCCCGCTCACGTCAAAACCGCCCGCTCCGCTCCCCGCGCCGCTCACGCCCCGATCCGCTCACATGCACTGGTGTGTGTGTGTTTTTTTTACGTGTATGTGTGTTTGTGCGTGTGTGTGTGTGGTGTGTGTGTGTAGGTGTGTAGGTGTGTAGGTGTGTAGGTTAGGGATGCACGATAATTATCGGGCCGATAATTATCAATTATGACGTCATCCCGATAAACTCGATAACGTTATTGATAGCTCCGATAACATATAATAAATTTTTTGGTTAAAAGAAATCCGGTGTGGGTGGATTTGGATGAAGGGCGCTTGTTTTTATTATAGCCTCCTCCCGTTTTGCCAGTACTGTGGTAAAACTGATAGCGTGTGGTTTAGGAACAGGGAGTTTTTCACAAATCGAGCGCTCCCTTTCTTGGCTGTGACGTAGTCACGTTACATTCGGAGACAGACAGTCGATCTGCCAATTACGTCCCACGGCTTGCACCCACCTCTTCTTCTTACCACCAATCAGAAGCTCTCGTTCGTTTATTTACCTCCGGATTGTCAGCCATTACTCTACTCGGAGCTAACGTTATCTCCCCGCCAGCCACATTGACAAGTACCAGCGCTTATACATTACTGGCAAATGTCTTGTTGCACGTGTGGCAACGAGCGTCGTCAGCATCGACTTTAGTAAAATAGACCCAGACTTTTGAACATTTCGTTCTCTCCGCCATTATGAGAGCAGAGCTGTCTGTACTGAGTCGGCAGCGCAGCACCCGTGTGAGTGAGTGTGTGTGTGTGTGTGAGTGAGTGTGTGTGTGTGTGGGAGGGAGCCCGCTCGCAGGCAGAGACAGAGGCAGGAAAGATAATAGACAACGGCCAACAAGATTAGTTTGCGACGTTTAAATTCCTCAAAAAAAACCTCCATAATTTCTCGAGTACCGATAGCAGTACCGATGACGTCGGAGCTTATAAATACTAAAAAAAAAAAAAAGATAAAAAAAGATATATATATATATATATATATATATATATATATATATATACAGTTAAAAAAAATTTATAATACAATAAATATTGGTTATCGGTATCGGTATCGGCTTGAGGAGCATAAAGTTATCGGTATCGGTGTCAAAAAATCAATATCGTGCATCCCTAGTGTAGGTGTGTGTGTGTGTGTGTGCGTGCGTGCGTGCGTGCGTGTGTGTCTATGTGTGCGTCAACGACTATTGCCTTGCAACAGGAGTAGCGAGGACCCGTAGCATTATTGTTATGAGTGTCTGTACATGTGGACAAAGGCTGGTGAAATGACTAATTTCCTCCTGTGGGAACCTTGCATGGTTGCCTCTGCCGTTGCTGTGTGAATGTGTGAGTGGATGCTTGAATGTGAGGAACAAATTGTATTGCTTTGGATAAAAGCGCTATACATTTTGAGGATCGCCAAAGTGCAATACCGGCCGCATCCTGCCAGTATCTAACTCTGTGTTACACTAAAATGTCTTTGGGCGCTATATTTAGATGGAGCCGAGTAAATCGCTTCATCCGACCACTTCGAAACGCATCTGGCACACTCGATCCATAAGTTGTGCCAAATTATGTCCGGACCAGATGGACACCAATACTGGAAATCGCGATCAGACAATTGGAATTTTTTTTTTGGAATACCCCCGACCACAGGTAAGGACTATCTGACATCAATTTTAGCTTGATCCAACATGTTTCCATATCCATCCAGCTGATCGGCTTCTGTAGTGTTCAACATGAATGCCGTTACTGGCCATCAAAGCATACAAAAATTACCCCCCCCCCCCTTTCATGCATTCATGATGAAACATAATACCTATTATATACATTTGATTTGGAAATAGTAGCGTGTCCAGGCAAGAAACGCCAACGCGGGGGAGCTCCAGTAGCTCACCACGTACCGCGAGTGCTATTTCAGCGCCGTGGACAACCGCGCTCGTCACGGATCTGGGGCTGAGCGAGTTCGAATCCCGGACTGCAGCCGTGCCTTTCCCAGAGTGTCTTCCCCCCCATCTGAACCCTTTCAGCCTGCTTCTGTCGGTCGAACTTGACCAAGTATAAATGCGATAAACGTATAAAAGAGCCAGGGAAATGGCCAAAGTTTAAAAAAAAAAGAAACGCCAACGCTTATAGTAGAATTCACATTGCGCTTTATAACTCGCTTCCCAGGAATTATCCCGGATCACTCTGAAATTATACTTATATTCACCACAGGATAACGCGCGAACGTATGCATGAAAAAATTATCTCTTTTTTGCATCTTGGACGGAAGAAAGTCACTGTCAAATGACCATAGTATTGTCCCCATAGCTATAATATAGAATATAGATATAGCTCTCCAAACATAGTGACGCACAGTGAAAATATGTAATGGAAACCTGGCACGTTACCTACAGGCCAAGACTAATAGCTTAATAGAATGCCACCCATTTTGAGAATTTGCATATATTCTTCCTGTCCCCCAGGAAAATTCAGTCAGTATTTTGTGAACATGCACCACTCTCTCCTAAAGCTAGAAATCAGAGAGAGACAAACCTACAATCGGTGATGTCACTGGGATGTAAAAATCTGGGGCTGCTCCATAGACAATGAATGGGGCTCTGACCATAAAAGGTTTGTGTGAGCTCTTACACCCAAATTTGTTTTATATTCTAGCATTGCTAGAAGGAACTGATCGTGGATTATAGGAGAGGACAGCAGGAGACACACACACCACTGATGATAAACGGGGCTACCGTGGACAGGGTGAGCAGCTTCAAGTACCTGGGGGTCCACATCTCAGAGGACCTGACATGGTCAACACACATAGGCACAGTAGTAAAGAAGGCGAAACAGCGTCTCTACCACCTGAGACAGTTAAGGAAGTTCAGAGTATCGGGGAAGATACTCCAGTCCTTCTACTCAGGAGCTGTAGAGAGCATCCTGACCGGAAACATCACTGCCTGGTATGGAAACAGCACGGCACAGGACAAGAAGGCCCTACAGAAAGTGGTGCGCTCAGCCGAGTGTACCACGGGTATTGCACTACCCCCCCTGCAGGTTCTATACAACAAGAGGTGCAAATCCAGAGCCTGCAGGATAATGAAAGACCCTCACCACCCCAATAACAGCCTGTTTCAGCTGCTGAGGTCAGGCAGACGCCTGCAAATCTCAGCTACTAGGACAGAGCGGTTTAGGCTCAGCTTCTTCCCCCAGGCCATCAGAGCCATGAACAATGTACATTGAGTGCTCAGAACATTGAACTGTCCACACACAAGCACACATGAACACACACACGACACGCACACTGTGCACGCTCACACACGAGCAGCCACTTAACACTTTAACATGAGCGGGCACACACTCATGTCGCACACACGCACACTTATGGCCAAAGGAAAGGTCACTTTAAATTAGAATAACAGGAACAGTGTATTGCACTACCAAAGCTAACTAGCATGTCACACATGCGCTGTAAATAACTATGTACAGATACCGAGATGTCACTCCATGTTACCTGCTATCTGTTACTGCACAATGTTGTTTCTTCTTTTGATTCTATTATATGTACCACTGTATTGCACATCGTTGCGGGCAAGACCACCCGCATTTCATTGTATACCTGTATGCCGTGACAATTAAAACTCTTGACTTGACTTGACTTGACTTGAGGTCTGAACCAGAATTTAAATGTAATTTGAATCACACTAAGATTTTATGACCGGACAAAGTCAGAGCACCATTCATTGCCTATGGAGCAGCCCCGGATTTTACATCCCAGTTCAGAGGGTTGACAGAGGGTTCTCTCTCTCTGATCTCTAGCCTCTAGAACAGGGGTTCTCAAACGTTCTTAAACCAGGACCCCATTTTATTTAGGATTTATTTTGGCGACCCCCCACTTAACACTTTGAGCGCTACGCTTAGCGGTTATCTCTACCGCTAGATGGCCATGCCTAGGGGTGGTTGTTAGGCCCGGCGCGCAGCGGAGGGTCGTTAGACCCCCCTATGCATGATCTAATTCCTATAACATATAACACATGACTACAAGTGGTGTCTTTTATACAATGGCCGAATTCACCCAACCTTATTGCTATAGAATAAACACACAGTAATTTAACACTTTGATCGCCATGGTTAAATTAATAATTTACCATCCCTAGCCAGCTCTATTTGTCTATGGAGAAGTTCCCCTTCTTTGCAGGGCTATAACTTTTTAAATTCTATTGCTAAATTGACATTATTATGGCCCATTCAATGTCCTATATCCATTGTTCAGGGTGTAGCAACGATATACTTTTTCATTCACATATTCATACTAAAATATGGTCTAAAGTATAAGTGTTTTTATCGTTTTCTGCAGCTTTCTCCAGAACGTGATTTATAGCTCCAAATGCATTATATTGATGATGAAATACAGTTTGATAGCAATCGCCGCAAGATAAAAAATGTCAACTGGACGTGGTTCTAGAAGTTACTACGTATCATCTGATGTTGACCGGATGGGCGAGGGGGCATTTATAATTCCGTGGGCAACGTTATACCATTCATCTAGTGTGGGTCATATGATCATCAGATCAGTTAGTATAGAAGACGTTAGAAAATAACGTTGAAACTCACCGTATCTTCCTCGCGCCGTTGGACGATCAGTGTGGAGTAGATAGTTTATTATGGGATGTTGATCCTGATGAACCATTTCCAGGTTGTATAATACTATATACGTCCAAATAACGTTGTTTATTGAGTTAGGGCGAGCGATTGATTATCCAGTGTGTTGAGATAGAGTCCTGCTAATGATCGCGAGTGCCCGGACGATTTATGGATGAGCACTTCCTGTTTGACGAGTCACTTCCTGTTGGCAATCTGCCGATCGGCCACCAGATGGCGCTCTTGAACCGCTAGAGAGTTGAGTGGAGATCAGCAGTATATCTCAGGACCCCGGAGGAGAAATATGATTTCGATCACAGATTTTTGAAATATTGACATCAAAGACGAGTTACGGCGTCTTCGGCAGAATGAGCATGGCTATTGGCTAGGAATGACGTCTAAACACGTCATCGGCGATTAAAGTGTTAAGCATAATGGAGATTTATTCACAAAACCATCCACAGATCCACTAGTAGACACCAGAGGGAGTTCCACAAACCATGTTAAACCCAGATAGACAGTACTGCTACATCTATACATTTATGACAGACAACAACCGGCAACTTCACTGTTTCAGCCAATCAGAATCAAGAAATTTGCATGCCATTGTATAAAGATATATAACATGTATATGTGTACCTTCACAAAATCAACTCAAAACTGTGATGGTGTTTGCCGAGCATGTTTTACGTCCGGTGAAACTGTGATCATTAGAAAAATAGACATAGAATATACCTTACCTTAGCCAGATGGAATAAAAGAATAATTCCAAGTGATCGCATTGCCATCGCGATTACTAGTGTATATGTCTATAAACGTTTCGATGGTAAAATATACTTAGGCAACGGAATTTCGAGGCGATCAATGTGAATCTCTGTTCAAGCAGGAGGAGGGGCCCCTACCAAGAAAATAAAAAGGGAGGCCGTGTATCAGCCATTCCAGTTCAGACACAGATGATACTGCCACCTGGTGATAGTCGATCGGCATTGCAATTCAAACATATACAAACGACCCAGGGACGGCTAGAATGATCCGGATGATGATTTAGAACGGTGATCAGAGGAAAAATATCAAAGGATCAAAACCCAAGAAATTTCGGGTCTGGTGCTCAACCGCTGGCGAGTTAACCCGGGATATCTCGGGTCTGGCGCCCAATGTGTTAATGTATCGCCTAATTTCAATGTGGAATTAAGAATAATCACAATAAAAGCACACATTGTCGAACTTGATCATGCATATTTATTAGATCATTTAATTACAGCACTATGTTATCAATACACATTTATAAAAAAAAAATTTAATTTGACTGTGTGGGTTGATTATGTCAGCATACATCCAGATTACGGGAGTTTGTGTTGTTTATGTAGAACCAGGATAAAGCTCTCTGTCTCTTCATAATGACGCAATGAGATTTTCTTCGCTGCCTTGTCCTCAAACGCTTGTGTAAGTGTGTAATTCCTGATGATTAGCGATATATGAAAAACGTGTGGGAGTAGTGTTGCCACAGCAGCTTGCGCAAGTACGTACGTTAATGTGAGCACAGCCAAGTGCACACACATAAATTTTAGGCTATTCATTACGTTTGCATGAGACTAATGTTACTCAACCGTTTAGGCTAACATACAGCAGAAGCTAATCTATCTCTTAAATGACTGTGAATTATGCTGTGTAGACGGTAGACTACAAATTTAGACCTAGCATTATTATTGTATGTATTATTATACCCCAACATTAATCTTACCTTCACAACGTGCCAACTTCCATCTTCCTCAACAGTGCCTCCCCAGCGTCAGCCTTTGCTTCAACCAGTGATAGGAGATTGTTGCAGGCTGGTTTTTGCTATCTGTGTTGTATTGTACACACGCAGTCAGCACATAAATCTCCCCACTGCATATAATTTACCTCTCTCTTTCCTCTCCTCTCTCTCTCTCTTTCCCCTCTCATCTCTCTCCCTCTCTTTCCTCTCTCGTCACTCTCTCTTTCCTCTCAACTCTCTTTACTCTCATCTCTCTCTTTCATCTCCTCTATCTTTCCTATCCCCTCTCTTCTTGCTCTCTCTCTCTCTCTTTCTGTCTCTCTCTCATTCCTCTCCTCCCTCTCTCTCTCATTCCTCTCTTTCATCTCCTCTCTCTCTCACTCCCTCTCTTTCATCTCCTCTCTATCTCTCTCTCTCATTCCTATCCCCTCTCTCTATCTATCTATCTCTCTCTCTCTCTCTCTCTCTCTCTCTCTAGCTTCATCTGTAGTGATATTGATTGTCTCCTGTTTCTATTTTCTCTCCTCTTTATTAAAGTGACACTTTTGTAAATATCTGTAAATCTGTCAACATTTTAATAGGCAATCTGTGCCACATTTGATTTCCTTTAGTTAATTAACATCAGTTATGGTACTGGGCTAGGGTTTGTGTGTTATTTGTGTTGTTGTTTTTTTGCCAAATTGCGGCTGACAACACAGCAATTACCATTTTTAATTAGACAGCCTACCTCTCAAGCAGTGGCTCGTTGAGGTGAGATGTAGTGGAAGTATATGGAAGCTGGGTTCTCTCTCTCTCTCTGTTATATCACACATACCATTTCATCATTAGACTCGATTGGCATTTTACCCTACAGTATAATCTGAACTCATCACAGTCGACACAATAGTAGCAGCTGCAGATGTAACATTACATGGCCTCTAAACCCTAATTACCGTATCTTGGATTTTTGCAAGGTCTCCTCCCGGCTTCACGGTAAACATGGCGTACAGCCTGTCTTATCTCTAATTGCAGTATGAGTGCACATGATTCACGGCTGGATTAATGGGTCATTGACTTTATTTTGACATGTAATTGTACGCGCTGTGATACACACCTACATACGCTGATCCTTCAACCCCCCCCTCCCTCCAACACACACACACACTCACCCCCCACACACACACACACAGCTTTACATGCAGATTGGTTGTAGCAGCCATATCTAGAAGCCAAACTGGCTTTGACATTGTATGTCACAACTAC
Source organism: Notolepis coatsorum (assembly GCF_963971535.1). Classification (NCBI taxonomy): domain Eukaryota; kingdom Metazoa; phylum Chordata; class Actinopteri; order Aulopiformes; family Paralepididae; genus Notolepis; species Notolepis coatsorum. Next base: position 97,212,381 of record NC_140172.1, on the reverse strand, counting down.
TTCCCATTCCAATTTGTCTGGTAAGAGGAAGAGCAGGACGTGAGTGCAGCCAATCCATCCTTGGATAGCATTAAACATTAGAATACATTTTGTACAGAACCTACCACTCGCATAACACATCAGGCATGCACATAGTAAACCGATGGGTTCCCACCCTAGTGTTTTTAATGCAAATTATGAAGGAATTCAAGCCTGGATCGAATCAACTAAATTCAATAAGACGTTCTCAATAGTGAGCACATTCTTATAGTTGGCATGGTGATCACCGTTGGCTTTTTAGAGAGAGAGAGAGAGAGAGAGAGACCTCTGAGAGAGAGAGAGAGAGAGAGAGAGAGAGAGAGAGAGAGAGAGGATGGAATGGGAAACCGTGTCAAAGGCTGCAGAAAGGTCCAGGAGGATGAAAAAAAACAAAATGTATTTAACTCACACTGTAAAAACATACAACAAAGAGCTGACAATGACAAAAGAGGTGTTTATTCTGTTAGAGGAAAAAGTGATCACAGCGGAACGTAAAAAAAATACTAGACTGCAGAGGTGAATGTCTCATGGAAATGGTGAGTGAATAAATGTATATATAAATGTATGTATGATGGTATAAATGAACGTAGAACTCCCAGGTTAGCACCCTTGGTCGCGCTACTGAAACAGTAAGGGAAAGATGAATAATGGTGAGGTTTTTGACGTACTCAGAACAAAGAGTAAGGGAGTGTTTGTGTTTCGTATACTGTGCACTGTCCGCACTCAGTATCAGAGTCTGACTTGCGACTGAAATAGATGTGTTTGTTAGAGAAATTCAATAATCGATGCACACTGCCAGCCAGCCTTTATGCGACGGAGATCAGATACAATTTAACACAAACCGTTCCAAAGATATTAATGTTTCTCTGCATATTTTCACACGCCACAAAAAACTGGTTGGTCCGTTGTCTCGGAATGGATTTGGTAGCCGCCATCTCTGCGCGTCTCCGACACCCGAGACAGAAAGTAGTTAGCAACTCCCCTGCGACACAACTGTAGTTCTTTAAACAGCAAGGGAAATAATACGGCAGCACTATGTAACAATAATTAACATATTACAAGTCATATTCAGTTTTGCAAATAAGGAGACATAGAAAACATTAGCATTCAAAATGGCCAATATCTCCATCTCAACCTATTTCTGAATTGCGCGACATTTTGGAATCTTCTGACGAATCGCGAGCTCCTTAACACTTTCAGCACAGAATAATGAAAGACCCTCACCACCCCAACAACAGCCTGTTCAAGCTGCTGCGGTCAGGCAAACGCCTGCGCACACCAACTAGGACAGAGAGACTTCGGCTCAGCTTCTTCCCCCAGGCCATCAGAGTCTTGAACACTGAACTCTCCACACATGAGCACACACACAACACACATACTGTATACGCTCACACACTAACAGTCACTTTAGCACGAACACACACACACACACGCTCACACCAAACGGTTACTTTAGAAAATGAAAAGGTCACTTTACTTTATAAAAAATAAAAATAAAAAATAAAGAATGGGAGTGGTTCTTGTATAGCAATCAATATATGGATATAGCAAGATAGCATAAGGATATATAGTATAACTGTATATTGTATAGTATAGTAGTGTATATAAGATCCAGTGCCTCATCTGTAGCTTAACACTGTATTGCACTATCGCAGGACCTTAGCATGTCTTTTACCATGCATTTAAAACTATATGTACATTATAGTCCATGGCTGGGCGATATGGCAAAAAATCATATCGCGATAACGATATGATAATGTTATCATATCACTCGATATCTATAATTATCTAAATTGTTATAAGTAAAAAAAAATTTTAAATTAAAACTTTATTTTTATTTTTTAAACAACAGATGTATGTTTATTTTGCAGCAATTCTTTGTCGTTGCCGCCATTTTGTGGCTCCAGGGGAGTTGAACAGTTCTGGCTCTGCTAGTTTCTTTTCTATCTTTTGGCGCTTTTTTGGTGGACAAACCACCGCACATGTGCACCGTGACTGGAGTCTAGCTCTGCTAGCACACATAGCCTACTGTGTACAGACGGGTTCAAACTGTATTTTAAATTAGAAAGCAAACAAAATAAATGGACAAGAGAAAAATGTATCTCAATTTGGTCAGTATTGTCATTTGGACAAGCAAAGCCATTACTTTAAGTTGCAGGCAAGAAAGACAAGTCTGTCCACTGTCTCTGGTTTTAAAACTGCCCTGTTGCAGGTAAAAAAAACCTTTTCTTTTTTTCTTTTCGATATTGATTATTAAAATATATCGCGATATTTATCGTTATCGTTATATCGCCCAGCTGATTATACCTGTTATGTCTTATTCTTATTACTTGTATTATTGCACAATCGCTGCGGGCATGACCACCCGCATTTCACTCTATGCCCTGTATGCCGTGACAAATAAAACTCTTGACTTGACTTGACTTGATAAACTGTCCCCATCTCTGCCGCTAGAAGTCCAGCTTAAAATGGTCATGTCCGCGGTGTTTCACGATGTTTGCAGAGCTGTGTGTGTGTGTTCTGTATTATAGCTGTGGAGACAATGGTGTGGCTCATTTGACAGACACTACTTGTAGTCCAACATGGATTTTTTTTTTTGTTTCTACACACTGTAGTTTGTAGTTTATTACACGCTAAACATCGCGCATTTCCAAGGTAATCCAGTCTTTTTCCATAGATCGCGAGATAACACGCGCTATGTGCAATAAGCCCGAATCGTTCTGGTTGATTCCCTGAAACCCCAAATACTCCCAAATCAAACGTATATAACATGTACATATGTACCTTCACAAAATCATCAAGGCGGGGGGGGGGGGGGGGGGGGGGGGGGGGCTGTGGCTGTGGCTATCCTATCAATGCTGAAATTTGGGAACATGACATCGCACCATTCTGTCAGGCTTCCTGGTGGCAGATAACAAAACAGCACTTCATCGAGAAATTACATTAAAATCAGCCGCGTCAGTGCCGCCTATTGCAGACGGTAGAATGGTTGACAGATCTGCGTGATACATCTGTATAACTCAAGACTCACACTTGCAAAAAGTTGGCACATTTTAGGGAAAAGTCTAATTTAGTGGAATTACAACCTAAAGGTCAGCGGCACGGTGGTGTTGTGGTTAACACTGTCGCCTCACAGCAAGAAGGTCCAGGGTTCGATTCCCGCTTGGGGACCAGGTTTCCATGATGCCAGTTACCCAGGTGGGGTATCTCCCAGGCCTTTCTGTGTGGAGTTTGCATGTTCTCCCCGTGCTCGCAAGGGTTTCCCCCCCGATAAGATAAACCCAATGGAAAAACATGCACAACAGATCGCTAACGCTGTGGCGTCCTTGACGAAGACGGACAGGAGCACTTGGATTGGTCCCCGGGGCGCGGCTCACGTTGACGCCCTATCTGCTCCCGGCTGTCCATGGGGGGAAGGACGACGGGATGGGTCAAGCGCAGAGACTCAATCGCATCGGCGACTGAGGAAAGACAATGCATGTGTGTGTGTGTGTATCCCGGTGTGTGTGTGCCGCTCCAATTGCATGTCCAGTTCGTTGCATGCCGAATAAAGACCCCCCCTAAAGAGTTCTGGTGGCACTACATGCGTTTCAGTTCCAGGACCAGTATGCTCAGGAACATCTTCTTCCCCTCAGCTGTCACTTTGCTGAACTCTGACCCCCTGGAACACCCCTCCGCACCCCCCATCCCCCACTCAACCGACTCCAGAACTGAACTCCCTGTACTCAAATACATTATTATCTATTGCCTATACTGCCTTCTTCTGTCTTACACTGTATTCATACCTATACTATACTTCCATTATACTACTAACATATTTCGGTCCAAACAATTATACAGTAGTACACAGGAAGATTGAAGAGTGGCTGATTTACCAGCTTAACCTTTGGGACCTCAAGTCGCCATATCCATCTGTTCTCCATGATGTTATCCTATGACATTCTATCTCCGAACTGACAAAAGGTCATCCTCTCATGATCAAAACATGTGGGCAGCAGCAGTAATGCGCTCTCCGTTTCACCCTGGGCTTTGTAACCCTACTCAGGGTTCGCACAAGGTCCTTGAAGTGCTTAAAGTGCTTGAGCCAATTTGTCTTAACAAGGTGCTTAAAAAGTCCTTGGATGAAAGTTTTGTTCATCCATGATAACATTTTGTGTTAAAAACCTTCTAAATCGTCACCAATGCAAGAGGCTGCGGTCTCGACTCCCGGAGAGTCAGCATTGCCTTGGCTCGGGCTGATCGCTATACTAACTCGTTTGGCTGAGTTAGGGGGAGGGGAGCCGTGGGTGGGTCCTGGGCGTTGTGGACAGCGACCCCTACAGTTCGGTCGGGGCGCCTGCTCAGCGAAGGTAGGATCTGGTGAGAGGTAGTGCGGCCTCCCACACGTTACACTCTCCCAGTGAAAATCTGCACGGCCAGGCTGGCTGCACATGCGTCGGAGGAAAGCATGTGACAGTCTCCGGCCTCTCGGACCAACAGTAGGGGAAAGTGCGCAACAACCAGGAAGGGGGTTGGGAATTGGCATAACAACTAACAGTGGGATGGGAGAAAAATCGGAAAAAGAAAAAAAAAAAAAAAAAAAAAAACATCTAAATGGTTCCGGTTTGAGATGTTCGGGTAAGCGGCCATAGAAAATTGCTCCCGGTCAAAGAACATCGAAAAAGGAAGTAAAAATATCGAAAACAAAATAAAAAAGCGACAATTCAATGATAAGAGAAAAGGAAGGATGGACACGAGAACAAGCGAAAGAAAAACGATCCCAGAAGAAATACAAACACCGGAGAAAAGTTATCGACACGAGGAGGTGACGCAGCAGGTAAATCAAGCTAGCATGGCGCAAGACGACAGAGCAGATGTACCCACCTGGGTAGAGGAGCTACAAGCTAGCATACAGACTAGCATGCAAGCTAGCCCAATAGCTAACCAAGCTATCACGCAGAACATTCAGAATAACATCGACAGAAGAATTAAAGAAGGGACAGGACGAGCTCAGACAAGAAATAAATAAGAGACTCGAGACAATTGATGAAAAGTTACAGGAACAAGAGAAAGACATAGAGACGTTAGAAAAAAGAACGGCCGAAACAGAGGAATGGAATACAGAAATACAAGGAATTCTAATGGCAACTCTTGAACAACAAAACACAATGAGAGAGAAGCTAACGGACTTGGAGGGGAGGTCAAGGAGAAATAATATCCGAATATGGGGACTGAGAGAAGGCATAGAAGGAGACTCGATGACCAAATATGTAGACAACCTAATTCGAAAAGAATTAGAAATGTCAGACCTCGCCAAGATAGAGATTCAAAGGGCACACAGGGCCCAGGCCCCGAAGCCACAGCCAAACAGACCACCGAGAGCAGTTATAGTTAATTTCTTGAAATTTGAAGTCAAAGAAAACATTCTCAGAGCAGCCTGGCAGGCGAAGATGGAGGTGGAGGGACATAGGATAACCTTTGATCACGACTATTCAACGGAGGTGGCTGTAAAACGTTGGAGCTATGTAGAAATAAAAAATACTCTGAAAGAGAAAGGAATCAGGTTCCAATCACCAATGACCACGCTGAAGGTCCATTGGAAAGAGGGCATCAAGGTGCACAACGACGTGCAGGAAGCGGCGAGGGACATGACTCGGAGAGGATGGAAGGTGTCGGGAGGAGAAGGAGAGAGACCGACGCTGATGCAGAGGATGGAGAAGGCGCGCAGATGGACCAGAGTCGAGAGGCGAGGACGAGGAGAGGAGGACGGGAAGGTGACGGGGATCAGAACTGATTCAAAGCAGATCAACTAAGAAGAACGACAAAAATACACGGGGAAGGGGTGCAGAGGAGACGAGACGAGAGGGAACACAGTGATCCAAGAAAGGATAAGTACAATACAATATCAATATGAAAGACTTACCAATATAAACGTTGGACAGATATGAAAGAAACACAGAAGTACACGTGACACACAATACGAGTAAATACATGAAAATAACTTATGCAAAGATAAGATGGTATAATACATACGAGATAATTACGAGATAATTATACCAAAAGTTATAAAAAAGGACATGGAGATTCAAGAAACATATTGGGTAGGGTGACCAGGTCAAAATGGTTCAGTCGCAGGACAGCAGCACTGCTTTTGCGGGACAATGCGGGACACGTAGGTGAGGAAAAAAATAAAAATAAAAGGGTATTTTTATTTTAAATTTTTTTGCTAATTAAAATGAAAGAAATTTATTATTTAAATACTGCCGAGCGTACCACGGGTATTGCACTACCTCCCCTGCAGGTTCTATACAACAAGAGGTGCAAATCCAGAGCCTGCAGAATAATGAAAGACCCTCACCACCCCAATAACAGCCTGTTCCAGCTGCTGAGGTCAGGCAGACGCCTGCGAACACCAGCTACTAGGACAGAGAGGCTTCGGCTCAGCTTCTTCCCCCAGGCCATCAGAGCCTTGAACAATGAACACTGAGGGTCACAGAACACTGAACCCTACACACACAAGCACACATTAGCACACACACGCTGTGCACGCTCGCACACTAGCAGCCACTTTAACATGAGAAAGCACTCACTCATGCTGCACACGCCCACACTTATGGCCACAAAGAAAGGTCACTTTAAAAATAGTGTAGTAACAGTGTATTGCACTACCAAGGGACCTAGCATGTCCTTCATGCTCTGTAAATAACTATGTACAAATACCGTGATGTCCCACTATGTTACCTGTTTATTGCACAATGTTGTCTATTGGATTCTATTATATGTTGTACTACTGTATTGCACATCATTGCGGCCAAGACCACCCGCATTTCATTGTATACTTGTATGCCGTGACAAATAAAACTCTTGACTTGAATTGGCAGTATTAGGGGGTGGGAAGCTGGTGGGTGGGGATCTGACGTCGTGGACAGAGACTCCTACAGGTCGGTTGGTGCGCCTGCGCAGTAGAATCAGGAACCAACGGGGGCGGCGTGTGCCTCCCACGCAGACCCTCGCCGCTGAGAGATCGCGCTGTGCAGGTGAAAAGATGCGACGGCTGCCTCCTCGAGTACCGGAGGGGACACGTGATGCAAGGCTTCGTCCACATTGCAGCCGGCTTGTGGGAGGCATGGCCAACAGCGTTCGAGACAGGGGAGGGTATAATTGGATAATACGAAATTGGGGAAGGGAGAAAAATAGAAAAAATGGGGAGAAAAAGTAGATACAAAAAAATTTAACTAATTAGACAGACCAAAGACATCAACGGGGTGGAGATAAGGGGAACAGAACATAAATTGGGACTGTTCGCAGACGATGTGATAGTATGAGACAACCAGACACAAATTTCCTGATACTGATACTGACACAGACTTTAGCACTGAACTACACTCCAACGATAGAGATCAAAGAAAAATACTAAATTAAATGGGACATGGACAGGATCAAGTACCTAGGAGTGAATATTACAAGAGGGGTGGAATAACAGCAATATGTACAATGATAGAAGGAGGGGAGATGCAGACTCTCTAAAAAATGTTAAGAAAGATTCGGACTAGAGAATAGAGACCACTTTAGATATTTTACAGATTAGATATTACTATAACAAAGAAATAAAACAAGACAGAGACAAAGAACAGAATGGGATCATTAAGATAATGGTAAAAACATATGAAGGAAGGAAGGAAGAGGAGGGTTATATCAGCACTATATCAGGCAATAATGGACAGCAAGGAAATTACAACCTTGTATATAAAAGAAAAGTGAGAGAAGGAATTAGAAACAGAGATAACGGAGGAAGAATGGTATAACACATGTAAGATACAACACTCAACAACAAGATCAAGGATATGGAGGGAGTTTGGGTGGAAAAACATAATTAGATTCTTTATAACACCAGAAATACAGGGCAATTACATGCCAACACAGAATCCATGTTGGAGAAAATGTGGGCAAGAAGTATCGAACCACACACACATATTCTGGGAATGTCAGAAAATAAGAAACTATTGGGAAGAGATAGGAGAGATAATAAATGAAATAGCAGGATATGAAATACCCCAGACAGGTCAAGTACTATACCTAGGGAACTTGTCACAGAAAGAAATTCAGGGAGAAGACAAATATTTGATTAAGATACTATTAGTAGCAGCCAAGAAAGTATTGACTAAACTGTGGTACAGGGTAGAAGCACCGACGAAGGAACAATGGACAGAGATAATAGAGGGGATACAGGAAATGGAGAGAATCACACATGCTGAGGCTACAAGTGGAGAAATTTGAGTCAAAATCGGAAAAGTTGGAGGAATATAGGAAGAAAAGAAACGACATCACAGAAGAATGAAAAGAAAACAAGAAAATAAATTTGAATGTAAATAAACAATGTAAAAATAGAATGGACCGAAGAACCCATGTCACCCTTTTATCTTTTCTCATTTGTTAATTTTTTATGTGTTTTTTATAAATAAATAAAAATATTATATTATGTCTTTATAATTTTATTTGTCGAAATGTACTGTCTATGTTGTTTAAAAATCAAAAACTGCAAATAACAATTTCAGTTTAAAAAAAAAAGATTGTTCTGAATCAAGAAATATACCTTTTTTATAAAAAAAAATTTACCCACTTTTTCTCCAATTTCTTCTATTTTTCTCCCATCCCAATTTTCGTATCGTCCAATTCAACCCTCCCCTGTCTTTGAACGCTGTTTCATGCCTCCCACAAGCCAGCTGCAATGTGGACTAAGTCATACATAGCACGAGTCCCCTCCGATACTCGAGGTAACAGCAGTCGCATCTTTCCACCTGCGCGGCTCGATCTTTCAGCGTCAGGGGTCTGGGCTTTGGAGGGGCCCCGCCCCTGTTGCTTCCTGATTCTACTGCGCAGGCGCACCAACCGACCTGTAGGAGTCGCTGTCCACAACACCCGATCCCCACCCATCAGTTTCCCTCCCCCTAATATGGCCAATGTGTATTAGTGCGGACGACCAGCTAAACTGAAAGCAATGTGGAGCGCTGGGCTCCAACAGGGAGGCTTACCTGTTCGAGCCCAGTCTCCAGTATTCGTGGTGAGCGCCTTGCCCACTGCACCGTACTTTTTTTATTTAAAGGGTAACTAATGGTCGGAAATTGGTTTTAAGCCATAGATATTGGATCGGATTTATTTTCTATAAAAAACAGCATTTAACCTGGTAAGCCTTAACCCATTCTCTGCCGGAGCTTATATCCATCCTTGTAGCCTCTCTGCCAGCATTATTTGTCTATGGAGATGTTCACCTTCTTTGCAGGGCTATAACTTTTTAAATTGTATTGCTAAATTGACATTACTATGGCCCATTCAACATCAATTATCCATCATTCAGGATGTAGGAACGTTTAACTTTTTCATTCACACATTCATACTAAAATACCGTCCAGAGTATAAATATGTTTTCATCATTTTCTGCTGTATTTCATAGAACGTGAGATATAGCCATAAATGCATATATTAGATGATCAAATGCAGTTTGATACCGATCAACGTTATATAAAAAATTTCAACTGTACATGATCCTAAACGTCATGACTGGTCATCTGCTGGTGACCGGAGGGGGGGGGTCGTTTATAATGCAATGACCGACGTTAAATGATTCATGTAGTATGGGTGATATATAGATCAGAGTAGTTTGTATGGATAATAATAATCAAAAACGCTGAAACTCACGGCAGCTTCCTCTTACCGTTGGGCGATCACACTGGCGCAAACAGATCCCAGTTATGTGATGTTGATCTAGGTGATCCAGTTCCGGTTTGTATAATACTAATATACGTCCAATCATGTTGTTTATTGAGTTATGGCAACGGATCGATGTCCACGGTGTCTGGATAGAGTCCCGCGAGTGGTAGCGAGTGGCCGGACGGAATAGGGGACGGAATAAGCACTTCCGGCCACTTCCGGTTTTGGCAACTCGCCGATCGGCCACCAGGTGGCGGTATTGAAGCATTGCAGAGTTGAGCGTAGTCCTACAACACCAGCCAAGACTCCGTGGGTGAAATGTGAATACCATGACGAAAATATGAAATATTGATCTCAAAGACGCCTTTAGGCGTCATTGGCAGATTACGCATGGCGGATAATGACGTGTAAACACGTCATCGGCGGAGAATGGGTTAAGGTCCCCTCAGAAGGGGACCCTGCTTTTCTTTATCATAAATTGATCAATAGAGACCGTATTAGATCCCCATGTGGGGTATCATTGGAAAGCCACACTCATTGGCTACAACCCTGTCCAAAACATTTTGAGATCGCCAAATGATTGACGGAGCGAGAGCCCCGGGAGTCGGGGTGGTAATGTGTACTTTGGCGCATACCTCACATATCGGTGCATTGGCCGGCGCCAACGGCACGCACACACACACACACACACACACACACGCGCTCCGATGGCGGTGAAAGGAACATCTGATTAACCCAAGATTCATAACATAAAGTCCTTACCTCACATCTGATGTCCTGCAAAAAGATGAATCCAATTCCTGATCGCCATTTCAAATATTGATCGCGTTTATTGATCCAACGTTATATATCCAAAACACATCATTTACGCTGCTCACTGTCCCCAGTCAATGTGGTATAATATACTGCATGCCCGAGAAGGAAATCCTGGACCGGATTTTCTTTTGATGCACAGTCCCAGCCAATCCAATCCAATGATGTGCAATACCATCCGGGAGACAATAGGCGACTGTATTTGCCCTTTTGCGGGCTCAGACCCATTCCCAACGATAATATCAGGTTGGATGGATGAAAATGAATATATATCGCTAATAAAAGAAATAACGATTAAAACCCGACTATACTCGTGGTTGGCGTCCAATGAGTTAACAGGTTAAAAGTGAATTGTATCCTTTTAACACTAGCACAGCCGACAAGGGGTCAAATGACCCCTAGGCATTTTCATGTTTCATACATTTTAAATGCCCTTTTAAAATGAAAAATAGTGCTTGGAAAAGTCCTTTTCATTTTGCAATGTCTGTGGGAACCCTGCCTACTAAACTCACAGCACTTTCACTTCATGCAGACATTTGAATGGCTGTGTAGACCACACATCCATCTCCGCCTACATGTCACCTTCACATAGGTTGAGGAGACAGAGAGTTTGTGTGTGTGTGTGTGTGTGTGTGTGTGTGTGTGTGTGTGTGTGTGTGTGTGTGTGTGTGTCTGCATGTCTTTTAGTGTGTCTGTGCGATGTTGATGTTGTTGTTGTCTGGGAACATGTTTCACCCTGGCAGTCACAACACAGCATTTCATCTTGGTCTCCATTCATCTTGGATCCAGAGAGAGCCCACAATGAGCAGAAGAACATCAATAATGCACTTATTTCACTGCTGTCACACGGCCCCTAGACGCCGGTGTAAAAAAGCACAAGATGTATACAGAGATGAAAGACCTATGCAGATGTGCAATTTTCTGTGTTTATATATCTTATTCATTTTCATTCAATCTTTATTCAGTCTCAAAATATCAATTGAGATTAAACTCTCATTTCCAATGATGTGTAGAGAAAAATACACAATAAATATTATATTATATAATTGAAACTGATGTATTGCGTTTTAAGGTACATTGCAGGATAGGAATGTGCATAATGGTTATTTTGAGAGCCGGCTTATCCGCTGTCATTAACACATTGACGGCCACAGCAGGGGGCGCTGATACCCCATTCATCGCCAGGTCTTTATTCAATGGATATAGTTTTAGACTGTGACATTTGCAAGTGCTTAAAATATATCTTATATTATATCAATCGGTCTAATAACGCCGTCGACCCTCAGTGAGTTGCTTCTAGTCAACATGCCCGAGACAGATTGTTTTTTCATCCGTACATTTCCGTTTTATACCGTTTTGAATAGAGTATGGTTTGGGTGTTTTTCAGTAATTCCAGGAAAAAGGCGAGAAAAGGCATTTTACTGTAATCCAGTCATCACGTTGTAATTTTTCGGCTGATTATCTAATCATCCTGAAATCAACGCTAGATTATCATTAGTATGTATGTCTCCTCGTCCATACATGAAATGACCGTCGTAGCGGGGCGTTCCACAAATGCTCCACACCTCCACAAACATCCCGCAGCACAGACGCACACATCAGCACAAACATTCCCCACATTTAACATTCACAAACACACAATATTGAAACATAAACACTGCATAACGTTAAACACTAACACTACGATACCCAGAGCTCATTGTGCAAACCGGAAGCGGACATACGTAATCTTTCCTCGCCGCGTCACTCTAACGTTACCTCACCGGCAACTTATCTAATTTAACAGAAGATTAAAACATCTTTTCAAAATCTTTCTTCACATCTATATTTGTAAATTCCACATGACCTTAGATCTTGTTCTTTAAACATTACGTAGGCCCCTTACCCGCTCGCGAATTGAACTCCACCCCATACGTTAAGCTAAAACCAAAGATTTTCGCCCATCACCCCGTTTTAAACGGCGTAAATATGACATTTCTCTCCGTTTTTAAAGCAATCAACTTATATACGCCAACTCCCCCAACAATCACAACATATTTAAAACACATAATATTCATCGCTAGTCATTACACGCCAACCCCGCCGCTCTCGCAAGACGCTCGTATTTTCAAACCCCTTTGTCTAGTTTAGCGACACGACACGACAATTCAACATTACTTTTACAGTTATACTGTTTATTAAAACACACGTATTTAACAACAACCTCAAGTACTTCCTATTTAGCTCCTGTATCATAACACAAGCGTATTTGTACGCTCTGTAAACGAGCACCTGGGGGGAGCCTCATGCGCATGCGAGGCGTAGGGGGTAAACTAGCGTAGAGCGCTGGTATTCACGCAGGAGAGCGCTGGCCAACGCTGGCCAATCAGAGCAACGCGGAAGGGCATGTTGGTTGCCGAAAGTATTCACGCGTCCAGGTTACACACAAAAGACCAGACATGGCCTCCGCGATTATAAATGCACAGGCCTCCGTTGATGAAGGGCCAAGACATCGCAAGTGGAAAACTGATCGATCTGAGTTGGGCTGGTTGGTTTTTCTCTTGATTTAAAGGGAGTGTTAGTCGTATGGATGCATTTCAGCGGAAAAAAGTAGACCATAGAGCTCTGGATTTGATTCAATACACATTTAAAACTGTATACAGAATAAAATCCAGAGCTCACTTCAATCACATCACGTTCAAGACACAGTTCCTTCCAGACACAACACAACACAAGACATTACAAAACACCAAATCAGTTGCTGTCTGTGTTGTCTTGGTCTATTTGTTTTCCTCCGAGCTGAGCTAGCTGGTGCCGTACCCTTGTGGCTGGCAGACGTTGCACCGTGGTGCTGAGTCTTTGTGTTTGCTTCAGCTGACAGCTCCGCACTGCAGGCTTGACAAGCTCTGACTGTCTGCATTTACAGGAGGGACGTCCATTCATCTTCATCAGCGACCGAACCCGGCTAATGAGAAGGGAGGGCCGCTGCTGAAGCCTAATTAAATGTGAAGAAGACAGACCCGGCTGCCTCTTCTTCTTCTTCTTCTTCTGTCTACACTTTATAGTTGTGAACAGTATTTTCGTAGCTGATAATAAGGTGACGTTCCTGAAGATGGCTATCTTGTCGTCTGAAAGCATTAGGATAGATGAGGATTGTGGATGTGTGTGGGGGGGGGGGGTCACAAAAAAAACATTTTCCATATGAAATTGACTGACCAAAACGCTTAGACTACTGTAACTCCCTGTACCTGGGGCTAAATAAATCCGCCATAGCCCATCTACAACTCCCCCAAAACGCTGCCGCTAGACTGCTCACAGAAGAGAGCTCACATCACCCCTGTACTTGCCTCCCTCCACTGGCTCCCGGTGCGCTTTAGAATAGACTTCAAGGTCCTTTTATTGGTTTACAAAGTGCTAAATGGTAAGGCCCCTGCTTGCTTACCTAGCAGACCTCCTCACCCCCTATACCAACGCCAGGGCCCTCAGATCGGCTGAAAAGGGTCTCCTAACCACCCATAGGTCTAACTTCAAGTCTAGGGGGGGACGTGCTTTTGCGGCCGCAGCCCATGACCTCTGGAACAGCATCCCCATGTCCATTAAATCTGCCCCCTCCATCGAGTCTTTTAAATCAAAACTCAAAACCCACCTATATCGCCTGGCCTTCCCTGACTCACTTTGACTCTTGCCGTACTTGTTGACGTGTTGTTCTGTTTTTCCTTTGTCTATCCGTTGATTGTTTTTTTTTTTTGTTTATTTTATACTTTTCTTTGTTCTTAGCTTAGCTATGTGAAGCACTTTGGTTGACAAGCGTCATGTTTAAACGTGCTATATAAATACATTTGATTGATTGATTGATTGTGTACTGATTTCAATACCAAGCTACCAACATCAATTTGACGTGATTTCTGATCTTACAAGAAAAGCAGATTCCGATTCAGTTCATAATACGTGGGCATGTGGAGATGGAGGACAGCTAACCGGGGGAGTAAACGGCCTCTTTCAATCGAGAAAAAAAAAGGACAAAGAGGAAGAACAAAGCAGACCGTTTCTTTATTAATGAGCTGCAGGATTTACAGCAGCCTACTCTAAACTCAGACAGGGACACAGACTGCGTGTGCATACTTTACATTTTGTGTGCTTGTTTGTATGAGCATCACACACACACACACACACACACATACACAGGATAACAAGAAACAACATGCTGCTGTGTGTTTGCCTTGTTGTTCCATCCTCCTGAGAGAGCTCCATACATAATAACTATGCGAATCTCTTCCATTAAAACGTTGAATTTTGGTATTTGAGGGCAGTTAGTTTGTTCAAACCGGTGATCCCCTGCTGGTTGGGGTTTAAGTGACTGTTAAAGGCCTGGCTGGCCAGATACTGTATATTAATTGCCAGATACTGTATATTAATTGCACTCGATTGCCAAATCAAACACAGATAACAAGGTTGTACCTGAGCCAAAAGCAGCTTGTTGTTGTCCCCCCTCAATTTCACCACCGGGCATCCAAGAAAAGCTGCTTATCAAAAGAAAGCCAGGCTCTGCGCAACAAGAGGGTTATTTCAATATATCGTAATCGACCCAGTGTCAGATCATCGGACTCAAGATGTGTACACATAATGCAGCCTAAATGTGTTCCTCGTAGACTAAATATGCTTTTAACCCTTGCACTACCACATTACCAAAATGGTTAACCCTTTCACTGCGACAATACAGAAGGTTAACCATTTCCCTACCACATGACACAGGGTTAACCCTTTCACTACCACACTACAGACGGTTAACCGTCTGTAGTGTGGTAGTGAAAGGGTTAACCTTCTGTAGTATGGTAGTGGAAGGGTTAATTCGCTGTTAATAGAAAGTGAAAGTATTTCTGCCAGCTTGTGAAACCGCGATGCAGGCTACTTTCCAACATGGTCACCGGTGGCATATAGTGTGCAGTTACTGGATTTGAGTTACATTAGTAGAACAGCCAAATGTTGAATTAAAAGGGTATTTGCCTGATTTTCTAAAAGTACCTGTGCTAGATAATAATGAGCCGATTAGATGTAAACATTTAATGTTTACATCTAACCGGCTCATTATTATCTAGCACAGGTACTACTCATGTGTAACTGAATGCACACAGCTTGGATGACTTGGGTTATTTATTTCCTCAATACATCAGCAATACATCAGACCGGCATTTTTGGGGGAAAACAACTCTGGCAATAAACAGGGATTATATGGTGTGTGTTGGAACCCTGGGTCTGTGCCCAGCCTTTCACTGGTCTGTGCCCACCCTTTCACTGGTCTGTGCCCACCCTTTCACTGGTCTGTGCCCACCCTTTCACTGATTTATGCCCAGCCTTTCACTGGTCTGTGCCCAGCCTTTCACTGGTCTGTGCCCAGCCTTTCACTGGTCTGTGCCCAGCCTTTCACTGGTCTGTGTTTCTCTCTCTTGTTTACATTCACTAACTCAGTGCTTCCTGTCATGTGCAGCATGCATTGCTTTCTTTGACAAATATAAGGTGCCATCTTTGTAAGTGCGACCAGGAGATACATTTAATTTAATTTAATTGAAAACCTTTATTTATCCCCGTCAAGTTGTATGTGTTTTTTTTTTTATATTGACCTTGTGCTCTATCCCCAACTTGGTAGGATGTTTGCTTGCTCACCCTAAGAGTTAACTGGATTTCACTCAAGAACCAGACCGAGAATGACCTTTCTTCATTTATTGATATTCAAGTTTTTTTTTTTTCATTCCTTCCTACTTCAGCCATGATTTTGTTTTGGTTCTTGCTCCTTTGCCTTGGCCCTGGTCAGCACAGCAACAAATGCCTTCCTTTGCAGCTCGTTGATGCTTTCCCTGGCAGTGGTTGCTAGCTCTTTGGCTGATCTGATTGGCCAATCATTCTCTGGCAAACTCAAGAACTTTGGCCCATTTTGCCACTCTTGAGTCTTCAACTAGGTCTTGGGGGCCGGCTCTTCTGGTGATTACATCAGTAATGTTTTGCGGACCAGGAATCCACCACCATTTCTGGGTGCTTGTATTGCTTTGGATCTCCTCGATCGTATTGGCAAAGAGTTTTTGATAGCCATAGCTTCCTCGTTCTCTGCGTGTGAGGGGGTTTGGTGTCTGGGTTCTGATTTGCTTTTGCAGGAGGTCTTGGCCAAGTCGCACCTTTTGCTTTCTCTTTGAGAAATTGATTGCAGACATGACGTGTAGCTTGTCTTCCTCTACTATGTAACCCAGGCCAAGTGCCTTGTTGTCGTCACTGTGCATTTGGTTTGGCAAGACTAATGGTTTTGTCCAACTTGTTGTTGCACTCGTTCCTCCCACTTTGCCTAGAGAAGACCCAAGGTTTGAGCTTGAAACCTCCAGTTTTCAGGATCCGCTCCACATTCGCTGTGATGGTTTCCAGCTGGTCAAGGTTGTTGTGGGATGTGAGAATGTTATCAATGTAGCTATCATGGAGTTCATGCCGTTCCTCAAGATTTGTAGTTGAAGTCCTTGACTCCTGGATGTCACCTTTGGTTGGTGGGAGTTGCTCTGGGATCTGTCTGGTGAGCTCCTCATACTTTACAGCGGCCGCTCTCATTGACCTTGCAAAGTGTGTTTTGGACATGTGGGCTGACATGGTGAGCTCCTCAAAGAGATCAGGATGAGTTCCTCCGATAGTCTTTCCCAGTGGTCCATCCCACAGCACGAGGTCTCCGACAACTCTGATCTTCTGAGGTGCTAAACGACCTTCTCTGTGGCTGATGAGAAGATCTATGTCTCTGGGTCTTTTGAGTTCTTCCAGGGATATGTCTGGAAAGAGTTTCTGCAGTCTCTTGGGGTCACACTTTTGTGGACATCTGCAATGCTGTCTAATCCATAACAAACCAATTGGTGTGCTCTCCGAGTGCCTTTTGGAGTGCTCACTTGGATCTTGAAAAGGTACCGCTTTGTCTCCACTTGAACTCTCATCCCCCCGACTCCATGGACGATGAGGGTGATCTCTTCACTTCTGAGATTCAGTTCGCTTGCAGCCTTGTGGGTTATATAATTGGTGTCTGAAGCTAGATCAATTAATGCTCCAATTTTTTTCACATATTTTTATTTAATTAAATTTTTCCAACATGAAACAAAACATATCACAATACAACAACAACAATACATAAAAAGACTTCCCAAGACAGTAACTCAACACCACATGACAAGACAACAACTGATACAACTGTACAGTGATCATCCTAACATGGACACTCGCTCGTTCTCTCCCCCCCCTCCCCCCGCTCACCCCAGGACCTCAACATGAGTCACACTCATAATACATCACAATACATCACTCAGCAAAAAAAACAAGAATCAAAACAAACATTTCCAAACTTATATGCGTTCCCTCAACTTTGCCACTGTAGCCAACCAAATTACGATATCAGATTCCCTAACCCCTATAACACGTGCCGTGGATATCTCCAAATAGATCACGTCAAGGTAGGTGAGAAACCATACCTTTGGACAGAGTCTATCTGGATGAAACCAACGTGAGGCAATCAATTTTTTTGCGGCTGTGAGGACGGCCAAAATGAGTTTTTTCACCTGTATAGAGGTCGGTAATTTAGAGAGATCATTCAGTAATAATACAGAAGGAGATACAGGTATGGTTAGAGAGAAAATGTCTGAGAGCTGATATGTAACATTTTCCCAAAAAATCACAACAGGAGGGCATTCCCAGTACATATGCATAAATGTACCTGTGGCGCCATTTGGATACAAGGTACATAGAGAGTCAGGTCTGAGACCCATTGAATTCAATCGTCTAGGGGTTAAATAAGTCCTGTGAATAAAATTTAGATGAATCTGTTGGTGATCTGGGTTGTGTGAGGATAAGCGAACATTTTCCCAGACTGCATCCCAATCAAAATCTACATCCAACTCCGGAACATCCTTTCTCCAAATCGTATCCAGGGGGAGCTCTTTATACGAGGTCATGAGTAAATGGCGATAAAAATCAGAGACAAAACCTCTCGATGTCTCCTTGTCATAAAAGAACTTGTGAAAGCGGTGATGCACTAGTGGAGCATCCCATGGCACGCCATGAGCCTTCAGAGCTGCTCTTATTTGTAAATAAAAGAAAAAGGAGGTTCCGGGGAGATCATATCCGTTGGATATATCCTGGAAAGATCGGAGGCCAGAGTTATCAAAGATATCCCCCAATGTGTGGATACCTTTCTTTTCCCATCTAGGGTACCTAATAGGTTGTTGTTCAATAAGGAGAAGATTGTTATTAAATAGAGGGGAATGCGTGTGCCCATAGCACTCTCAGACCACAAAGGTATCCTCCTCAAAGGTTCACTCAGTAAAATAACATCCCGTGCCCCTAGATGGCGTTTTAACTCAACACTTCTGAAAAACGGAGAGTTTAACTTGCAATTTAAAGAGAAGCTCACTGAATTCCTACAGTTTAATGTTGGCTCTGTACAGGACCCCAGAATCCTATGGAATTCGGTTAAGGGATTTATCAGAAGTAACACTACTCTCTTTGCATCTAATCTCCGCAAGGGACGTCTCTCCAAGCTAGAGGAACTGGAAAAGCTTCAAGCCATGTTGATCTCTTCCTTGCAGCACAACTACTCTAATCGACTGGAGCTTCAAATTAAGGTAGTGGAAAAAGAGATTAACTCCATTTTAAGACAACAATCTGAATTTCAGATGCACAGAACAAGACAGCACTACTACTTTCACGCCTCCAGGCCTAGTCACCTATTAGCTATGAAGATACGTGCCAGTGAGCAATTTGCGGATATCCCTTCCATTAAGAACCAACAGGGGGAGGTAACCACCAACCCAAAAAAGATTGTTTTTATTCCAATCTGTACAGGTCAGAGGTGGTCTTTGATCATACCAAGCTGGAGGATTTTCTTGATCAAATCAATCTACCACAGATCTCAGAAGATAGTGCTAGGTTGTTAGCTGCACCCATCACGCTGGTCGAACTTAGAGAGGCGATTGCGGATATGCAACGGGGCAAGGCTCCCGGATGGGACGGCATTCCACCGGAACTCTATCTTGCATTCTGGGATGTACTCTGCCCCTTATTACTCTCAATGATCTTACACTCAATCAAAGAGGGCAATTTTTCTAGAGATGTCAATATGGCGCTTATATCTGTTTTACTCAAGAAGGATAAGGACCACACCGAATGTGGCAGCTACAGGCCCCTAAGTCTCCTCGGAGCCGATCTTAAGCTATATGCCAAGGTTCTAGCCACCAGACTTCAAAAGCACATGACATCTCTAGTTCACCCTGATCAGACCGGCTTCATAAGAGGCCGCCTGGTTACTGACAACATCAGACGGTTACTGCACGTGATTAATGCCAGCAAGGATATTGCAGCCCCTACAGCGGTCATATCCTTGGACGCAATGAAGGCATTTGACAGATTGGAGTGGTCTTACTTATGGGCAGTTCTCAGAAGGATGGGGTTGGGTGAGGGTTTCATTCATATGATCAAAGTTCTATACACTGAGCCTTCGGCCATGATCTTAACGGGAAAGTTCTGTTCGCCACTCTTCTCTGTCTCGCGTTCTTCTAGACAGGGTTGTCCTCTTAGTCCCGGACTCTTCGCTTTATCCCTCGAACCCCTAGCTCAATACATAAGACAATCCCAAATTATGTCTCCTATTTCAATTCAGGGCACACATCATCATATTAGCTTATACGCAGATGATGTACTCCTGTTTATACAAAATCCCTCCGTCTCTCTACCTTATCTGCTCGGCGTGATAGATGAATTTGGCAGCCTGTCCGGCTTTAAGATCAACTGGCCAAAATCTGCTTTTCTTCCACTTAATGAGCCTGCGAAGGCTACCATCTTACCGGCAAACATGCTTATGGTGGAGCACTTTAAATGTCTCGGGATTGAAATATTCCCCACTATTGGCCAGACGGTAAGGTATAATTACTCCAGCTTGGGTGACAGGATTACGAATGACTTTAACAGATGGTCCAAATTAAAAAATTCATTACAGGCCCGTGCGTCAATAATTAAAATGAATATTTTACCCAGAATTAACTTTATCAGCTCCATGCTCCCGTTACCTCCTCCTGTTGGTTACTGGCAGAAATTGCACTCTGCCTCGTATAAATTCGTTTGGAACAATAAACGCCCGCGCTTGAAGAGATCAACTGCCCAAAGGAGTAAACTCGATGGGGGCTTAGCATTTCCAGACTTTAAATATTATTTTCAGGCTTTCTCTCCGAGACCTTTGATCACTTGGTTTGATGCTCAAGCAGCTGTATCTTGGCGACCATTGGAGGAGAAGTTGGTGTCCCCATATAGACTTCAGGATATTGTGTATACCAACATATCAATTAAACAATGTAAATTAAGATTTGGCCCTTTAATCACACATGTGATCCAAACTTGGCATGACACTCAGAAAGTGGGTACAAACCGCCATCAATGCTCCAATTTTCTGTCCAGCATTTGCAGTGACCTCAAGAAGCATCATCATCACTGGATGCTCTTGTAATCCACTCCTCACTAGAAGGCATGGCTGCTCATTGGCAGTGCTGAAAGCCTTTGTTACCATGTTTGAAAAGGCATCTTGACACTGCTTGGCCAGTTCTGGTGACAGCTTGTTGAAGAACTCCTCTTGCTTGCAAGGAGTGTGCTCCTCCTTGCAGATGTGGTTTGAACACAGGAAGCCAGGCTTGCTGTATGAATGGTTATCATGAACCTCGAGACACCTCTTGCATGCTCCCAGCTTTCTTACTGCATTATTTTCATCTGCCAACTTGAGCGCTCGAAACTGGTTGCAAAAGTATAGCTTCCTCTTGTGCTTTCCATCTCCACAGACTACGCACCCTTGGTCGTTGTCTGACTTGGTCGATCTAGTTCTGGCAAACCTTGGCTCAGCCCTGGTCTCCTTTCTACTTGGCTCTTCATCCCTCAGTTGCTCAAGCTGCTCATATATGCTCTTTGAGGAATGCCAAGAGACTGTCAAACCGATTGGCTGGTGCCACAGCATTTATCCCATCAGCGACATAGACAAGCCACTCCTTTATTAGAGAATCTGGGAGTTTTCCTTCAATGGATTTTGTTACCAGTGGATTCTTGATAGCACCTGTATCGCCAAGGTCACTCAGGTCTTGAAGAGCCTTCTCCACAGCCTGGATAAGTTCAACTATTTTCCATGGCTGATGACTTCTGACAGCTGGTATTCTCTGTAACTCCTCCACTATTTCAATGGCAATTGCCGTTGGTTGCCATAGCGGTTTCCTAGGACACGGAAGATATCATCTGCGGTGTTGTAGGTGCTGAGGCGGAGGTCCCTCATGATCTTGTCATCTAGACCAGGGGTCAGCAACCTTTTTGACATGGAGTGCCTATTTGAAATATAGTTGTAACTAGTGTGCCTCAACAATATTCCATGCATCGTATTTTTTTTTCTTCTCATAATCAGGTCTTTTTAATGATAATTCTTACATTATTACATCATTATTGTTATTGTTATTATTAACAATATTATTATGATGGTTGTATCAACCCTAAATCTGAGTTGGGGGGGGGGGGGGGGGTGCAATGCAGACAAACAGCTGCATACAGTGCGACCATTTCACTCACATTTGCCCATTCATTTTTGGACACAGCACACACCATAGCTCCACCTACAGGCCTAATGGAGAACTGTACAAAAATAAATAATAATAAGTTACCCAAACTTAAAAATATTGAGTTCAGTTACTGTGCTCAGTTTTCAATCCATAATAAGTTAACAGAAAAATAAGTACACAACCACATTATTTCAACCTAATAAAACTATGTTTATTGTCATTGTTTTAAGAAAACAAGTTGACTTGGTAATACTCACATTTTGAGTAAGAAAAATGGCTTTTAACATGTGCAATGTTCAATGAAATAATAGAAAAATAAATAATAAAATGTGTTGATTAAGCACTGGTCACAATGGTGACCGTAATAATGTTTTTGTTATAAGGCTCTGCAAATGTTACTGAATGATGTAGCAATGTATTTCCAGCTAAATTGAAATAAAACAAATAAAGGGTTTCAATTAAATATGTGTACTATTGTCACATGACACAGCTCAGAAGCTCAGAACACCTCAGAACACAGCTTCATCTAACGAGGCGTCGCAAGGTTTAAGTTTAACTGAGGCTAACGTTAACATGATGGCACACACACAGTGCACACACAAAGCACACCCTCCTCCTCCTCCTCCAATCTCTCCACCAGAGCCAGCGAGAGAGAGAGAGAGAGGTTCAGCACCACATGCACAGTGGACAGCTCCCCTAGCCCTACACATACACATGCCGCGTAATAATAATAATAATATATGCGCGATTGTGCGTATGATCTATTATGCGTAGAGCCCTGCATATGCACGTTCAAGTTCAAGTTAACATGCAAACCGATGTATAGGAAAATAAACAGCAGCCTACCTGTCGCGTCAGTGTTTTGCCTGGCTGAGCTCCGGTTATTTGGGGGGTGTAATTAGTCACTTTAAGCTGGACACATGCTTCGGAGTGGTCGGTTGTCAATCGACTCCGGGAGGGGGTTGAGCACGTACTTCATGTGCGAAAAGATCTGCTCACAGAGGTATGTTGACCCGAAGACCGTCAGCAAAGCCATTGCAACGTTCCGTTGACATGGTGGGGATATCTTTTATCCTTGCTTTTATTGTCTCTTTATTTGGCAAGCCTTCAAACAAAACATATGAGGTACAGATAAAAGCCTATATACGTCGCCATCCGTGAATGGCTTTCCACGTTTTGCAATGCAATGAGCAATGCGATAGCAATTGCTTCAGTTGCGTGTTTTTTAGCGCTTGTGAACACTTTGAGGGTGCTGGCTTGCTTCCCATACCTGGCGACGGCACGTTTAATGGATTCTGCCTTATCCGCCTGATCCTTGAAACTTGTTTTATGCTTAGTCTCGAAATGGCGTTTCACAGATGATGTTTGGCAAACTACATTTTCCAAACAGAAAGAACACATAGCACGGTCCTTCTGACGGTCCACAAACCCGTAATCGTCTGTCCACGAGGGCTGGAATGTGCGAATTTGCTTTGATTTCTTAGCGGGGGTTGATCATGACACTGCACAGAATGCAACCTCAGCACTGTGTGTTACCTGGCGCGACTGCTGCGGGAGGCCGGCGGGAGGCCGGCTACAGCGGAGCACATGGGAACAGCTGATTGCTGTCATAATATAGGGGTGTGCAGAACAGTCGACTTACAAAAAAGAACCTGTGGGAGGATTTCAACAAGAGATATGCGACAACAGTGCAAAACATTTCACAATAATATTTCAAAGCGAAGTAAAAAAAATTTTTTTTTTTTTATGCTGCCCCCCCCCCCGCGTGCCTATGGAAATGGTCCCGCGTGCCTAAGCAGGCACGCGTGCCTAGTGTTGCCGACCCCTGATCTAGACTGTCGAGTAACTGGACCTTTTTCACCTCCTGTGAGCCTGTTGGCTCACCCTGCCTCTGGAGTGCTTCCCAATCCTTCCTCCACCTATAGAAGTCTTGTTTACTTCCAGTGAACCTGGGAAGGGCTGTTGAACTTCAACCTGATGGCTGGCATTGGGTGTGTGTGTGGTGATGGTGCCGGCGTCCTCTCTGCCTCCTCTAATGCACTGGCCTGTATGATGTCTGCCATTTTGGCAACCAATCTGGGAACGTGGAGTTTGAGATGCTTTAAGCGATTCTGAAAATGAAGCTGCCCATCTGAAGGGATCCATCGCTTCCACTGAACATAGGCCTCTTCTGCCGTTTTTACCAGTCCCTCTAGGTGCTTGAGTGTGAAGTTGTATGCCTCCTGTTTGCAGTCAGGTTTTATGTTCTCAGCGTGTTCACACCCATTCTCTGCTGCCTGTAGCACTGTGGACATTTCAGTGTCCCAAAAGTTGGCCCATAGTATCTTCTTAAATCAGATTTCCGACCTCCATCAGTTTTGACTCACATTCATTTGCAGTCTTATCTAGGTCAGCTTTTTGCTGCTCTGACAGCCCAGACTTTCCCTTCAATTCTGTAATGAATGCGGACGTCAAATCGTCATTGATTTCCAAGATTTTGTTTGCTCCTGCTGCAAGTTCATTGAAAGTGTCCTTGAGCTCCCCTTCAGACATGTCCTCATGGGTCCTGACAATGCGGTTGGCCAGACGAGAGAACACTCTTTTTGCAATTGTTCTCTCTCCCTTGAGATCCTCAACAGACTTCTCCTCAATCTCAGACATGTTGGCTTTGGGGTGCGAGTTCAATTAAATTGTATTGCATTTCCAGGGTTCAGGGTTCCCTTTTTTCCAGGTTTTCCAGTTCCCTGGTCTTGCGGTTTTTTACTGTGGTTTTTTACTGTCAAGTTGTATGTGTTTTTTTTTTATATTGACCTTGTGCTCTATCCCCAACTTGGTAGGATGTTTGCTTGCTCACCCGAAGCGTTAACTGGATTTCACTCAAGAACCAGACCGAGAATGACCTTCTTTCTCCATTTATTGATATTCAAAGTTTTTTTTTTTTCATTCCTTCCTACTTCAGCCATTTTTAGCCAGTAGATGGTCTTTGTATGGTTAGCAATGGTCTACTATTTGCATTTGGCAATTAGCAGTTTAGCCAGTAGCTTTTCTAGGTAAAAAACCTAGACCAAAACACAGAAGAATACAGGAAATAAAATACACATTGGAAGTTTAAAGTTAAATTAAGTTACTCTACCAATTATGCATCATACCACTCTAAAACCTATGCAATGTACAAAGATGATTACTCTCTTGTGACTACTTTAAATATGGGCTAGTAATGTAACATACTACTTAACCATACATAAATACTAAACACTTAAGTTAAACCATACATAAATATATTCCCAACTTAACACTTAAACCATACATAAATACATCCCCATATATACACACAATCAAATATCCTTACCGGCTGCCTATGTGGGTAATGAGCAGAGCACATGCACAGTCCATATTGAATGTCTAACAAACTGGTCTGCTAAGAGCAGTACTGCCAGCTGCTGCTGATTGAGTCCTGATTGGGGTGGCAGTCAGTGAGAGTTAATTGGTTACCAATCAGCCCGTGTGAGAGCAGTTTTGCCCTGACGGTGTGTGTGTGTGTGTGGGGGGGGGGGGGGGGGGGGGGGGGGATGGGGGGGGGGGTTGCCATGACTGGGTCATGTGTGGATTCAGGAGGTTGGGAGATCTAGTTTGACTTGACAATCCCAGAGGGGAGATTCAGAAATAGGTGTATCACCATGTAAGGTAGGTATTGTAAGGTGACTAGAGTCCCCTATGTGGTGAGTGCCTTCAGTGGCTGGCCAGTGTTGTGCTAGTTACTGAAAAATAGTAACTAGTTACCATTACTAGTTACTTCATTTCAAAAGTAACTCAGTTTACTTACACCAAAAAGTAATGCGTTATTGTGATTAGTAACTTTTTAGTTACTTAAAAAACGAAAACAACATTATTTAAATCACTTGAATGTGGTCAATCTCACCAGTAATGACATTGTACGTGTGCCTACCCTTTATGCTTTTACAGGCCAATGCAGCTTTCTGGCGTTGTAAAGTAGTGGGGTTTATCCAGTGAGATGTTATACCGAGGAAGCTTTTGTTGTCGATGGACCAAATGTCTGTGGTGGTCGAGATGTAGCTCATTTTCCATTTTTGTATGAGTCGGATGAGTTGGGTCTTTAACGTTAGACTCAGCTACTAGCTTCAGTCCATCAAATCACATGATCACAAACATCGCTCTCTCTCATCCCCCTCTTTTTGTTTATTTGTCACTCCTGACGGGATTGAGTACAATCAGCTATGTATTGTTTGGCTTTGGCTCATGTCTCTCTGATTGATCCCTCCATCTGTTAAATTCTATTTGCCTGCCAACCAGACTTTCTTTTGTTTGTCTGTTCCTCAGTCCATGCGCTTGTTAAATTCCCACTCTGCTCAAGCTTGTAATAATAATAATAATAATAATAATAATAATAATAATAATAATAATAATAATAATAATAATAATAATAATAATAATAATAATAATAAATCCGAATTTAAAATCGCCTTTTCTCTAACTCAAGGACACTCAGGGGCGAATTCACAAAGAATGGATTGTGGCCGTAAATCACACCCTTAACTGTGTGTGATTTGCGCCCACTATGTGCTCCGTCTTAAGGACCTATTGACTAAAGATATTGCGCAAATAGATATACTAGCGCAAACACCCCTCTTTAGGCCGAAGTTAGGCACTGTGCCAGTGAAAATATTTTCAGATTTAGGAATATTTTTAGAGTGAGAAATGAAGTTGTATTTAATGTTTAGTTAAGAGAATAGAACCTGCATTGCATTCTCATGTACTCCAGAATAAACTTGTCATTGACCGTGTTTCCAGTGTCTACTCCTCATGGACCTGACGAAATGTTATAAGTTAAAAGTTTATTCTGGAGCATAGGCACATACATGTCCCCCACACATTTGCAATGAATATTACAGCACAAACGTTTTCTCAAAAGAACTTTTTTACCCAGTAACCAGGGATTGTCATCCATATCTTGTATCATCATTCCGTATAGACTGCTTGTAACTCCTTCCAAGCACAGCAGACACAAGTGGTTTCTTTCTATGGGTTTATTGAAAGCTTGGTCCTCCAATCCACCTCCAATCCACGTGAAAACTTAAAACAGAAAACATAAGTTGTGTTAGGTCGCCACAAACAATAATATACACAGTATGAAAAACAACACGTCAGCAAAGCAAAATACAAACAAACATTAAATACCTTGTTGGCTGCATGCTACATAAAAGGGGTTTTCATTCTTCTGTTCTTGTCAACAGTCTTGGTAGAACCTGTACAACTCCGATCATCCCTGCCGCTTGCTCGCAGGTGCCGTAATCAGTCCCCAAAAGTAAAACGCGAGAGCAGCCTAACGGGACACCATATATAACCAGACGTCAAAATTAATATACTATAAATGGCAGCGAATTAAATAATAAAGAAAATAAGAAATGCAACATAAATACATTCTCAAATATTACACTAGACTTACAAACTCAAATAACATAAATTATGAAACCATATAATGGCCACAGCTACACTGCTGTTTCTCCTTAGTTACCACCAACACTCTGAAGATGTAAATAACTTCACTTTAACAGCCGATCTTTGTGAATTTGAGTGTTTTTTCAATGAGGCTCATTTGCATAGAAAGGGGCACATTTTCCGCCGATATGACCTCATTTAAATACCCGCAAATAGCACGGAAGCACAGAGACGCAATGATGATGGCAATGCAGTTAGCGTGGTATTTCACCCTTTGCGAGTGCTTTGTGAATAGCGAGGTTTGTTTTGTGGCTATTTGCACAGGCATAGCGTCAGAAGAATTAAAGAAAATTTGCACTATTCTGGCCTCCGGCTGTGCTGTGGGAAGGATAGTCTGAAGAGGTGTGTTTTTGAAGAGGCTGATGGAGTCAGAGCCACAGATGGAAGGTGGGATGGAATTCCAGAGCTTGAGAGAAAGACAGGTCACTGAGAGTGGATGGTTTGGTGTGAAGGAAGGAGAGAAGTCCTGTATCAGAGGAACAAGAGATGGAGAGAAGTCCTGTATCAGAGGAACGAGGGATGGAGAGAAGTCCTGTATCAGAGGAACGAGGGATGGAGAGAAGTCCTGTATCAGAGGAACGAGGCTTAGAGAGAAGTCCTGTATCAGAGGAAAGAGAGATGGAGAGAAGTCCTGTATCGGAGGAACGAGAGATGGAGAGAAGTCCTGTATCAGAGGAAAGAGAGATGGAGAGAAGTCCTGTATCAGAGGAACGAGGGATGGAGAGAAGTCCTGTATCAGAGGAACGATGGTTGGAGAGAACTCCTATATCAGATGAACGAGGGATGGAGAGAAGTCCTGTATCAGAGGAACGAGGGATGAAGAGAAGTCCTGTATCAGAGGAACAAGAGATGGAGAGAAGTCCTGTATCAGAGGAACGAGGGATGGATAGAAGTCCTGTATCAGAGGAACAAGGGATGGAGAGAAGTCCTGTATCAGAGGAACGAGGGATGGAGAGAAGTCGTGCATTTGTAGGTTTGTAGGTGAAGAGGAGGACTTTGAAAGTTATGCTGTATTTTATGGGAAGCCAGTGAAGTTATGATGCCATTTTGCCTTTGTATAGGAAATTGGCTTTTTGGCGACACACACGAAAGTGGAAAATTCTCACTCAGTGTGGCAGAGATAAATGGATCTAATATCACACTGCTTTTCCCCCAGACCTCCACCACATACACTGATGGCCTGTGCAAAGTATCCATATTTACATTTATTTTCCAAGGGTCTAAAATGAGAGCCCTCCAAATGATTCTCTTTGAAATGATGTTCTTGAAAATGAAACCAAAGAAAAAGTCATTGAAAGAGAGCTTAGGAATGTAAATCTCCTGTACTTGACTCATGGCCTTTTACTCATACATATAGTTGGTTTTGACATTTTTATGGCCTGCAGGGATATGATTTAAAGTCCAACTGAAAATGAAACACTTATATTTTACGATGGCATTAATAACACTACTCACCAGGGCTAGGCAAACTAACCAGGGCTAATGTCTTGTGACATTATATAACAAAGAACTTCAGAGTTTACAAGACCAACAATATACATAGCCTATGGGCAAAGCAAGTTCTGGTGGGACACTCTTAACATGTATACGACCCGGCGTGCCCGTGGGCGGAACGCACAAAGTCACGGCATTTTGCGAGCGTCTAGCGGCTAAATCACGGCACTTTGCGGGCGCCTAGCGGCTCGCGGCTGAATTTTTTGCACGTACATCTGATTAGCACTACACTTAGTAGTACTCATTTGTATATTTTGTACCCAGTTTAATCACTTGCACATTGTATATTGCTGTTGCACCTTACTGTTACATTTGCACTCTGGTTGGATGCCAAACTTATTTTTTTTGTACTGTACTTGTGCTGTATAATGACAATACATTTTAATCTAATTGAATTGTCTCGCCTACACTCATATTTAAAAACCTCCCCATTCACACACAATTTGCAAACTGATGAAGTTGTTGAGTCGATAACAATTTTTTTTTTTATCCACTTTTTCTCCCGTTTTCAATTTTTCTCCCATCCCAATTTCGTATCATCCAATTCAACCCTCCCCTGTCTCGAACACTGTTTCATGCCTCCCACAAGCCGGCTGCAATGTGGACTAAGTCATACATAGCACGAGTCCCCTCCGATACTCGAGGTAACAGCAGTCGCATCTTTCCACCTGCGCAGCGCGATCTTTCAGCGTCAGGGGTCTGCGCTTTGGAGGGGCGCCGCCCCCATCGCTTCTACTGCGCAGGTGCACCAACCGACCTGTAGGAGTCGCTGTCCACAACGCCCGATCCCCACCCATCAGTTTCCCACCCCCTAATACTGCCAATGTGTATTAGTACGGACGACCAGCTAAACTGAAAGCAATGTGGAGCGCTGGGCTCGAACAGGCGAACCCAGCGTCTCCAGTATTCGTGGTGAGCGCCTTGCCCACTGCACCACGTAGCCGCCCTAGTCGATAACAATTTTGACTTTATTATTACCTCGATTAATCACAATCCAGATGATAATGATTAAAACTGACATTAATAATTTATAAATTGCAAGTTATTAATAAGAAGGTTGCACCACTAGGGATGCCAATGTGAGGAAATGTTTGAATAAACTCATGACAACACAACAAGATAAGATATTTGACACTTTACAATGTATGTTGATGATACTGAATATCTGTAGTGCTTTTACTTTGATGAGCACAATTTACTAGAGAGCTTACTTTGATGAGCACTTACTAGAGAGCTTACTTTGATGAGCTCTTACTAGAGAGCTTACTTTGATGAGCTCTTACTAGAGAGCTTACTTTGATGAGCACTTACTAGAGAGCTTACTTTGATGAGCATTTACTGAGCTTACTTTGATATGCACTTACTAGAGAGCTTACTTTGATGAGCACTTACTAGAGAGCTTACTTTGATGAGCACTTACTAGAGAGCTTACTTTGATGAACACTTACACTTACTTGATAAATGCTTACTAGAGAGCTTACTTTGATAAATGCTTACTAGAGCGCTTACTTTGACGAGCACTTACTTTGATGAATGCTTACTAGAGCGCTTACTTTGATGAATGCTTACTAGAATGCTTACTTTGATGGATGCTTACTAGAGTGCTTACTTTGATGAATGCTTACTAGAGTGCTTACTTTGATGAATGCTTACTAGAGTGCTTACTTTGATGAATGCTTACTAGAGAGCTTACTTTGATGAATGCTTACTAGAGTGCTTACTTTGACGAGCTCTTACTAGAGAGCTTACTTTGATGAACACTTACTAGAGAGCTTACTTTGATGCGCATTTACTGAGCTTACTTTGATATGCACTTACTAGAGAGCTTACTTTGATGAGCACTTACTAGAGAGCTTACTTTGATGAGCACTTACACTTACTTGATAAATGCTTACTAGAGAGCTTACTTTGATAAATGCTTACTAGAGCGCTTACTTTGACGAGCGCTTACTTACTGAATGCTTACTAGAGCGCTTACTTTGATGAATGCTTACTAGAGTGCTTACTTTGATGAATGCTTACTAGAGAGCTTACTTTGATGAATGCTTACTAGAGTGCTTACTTTGACGAGCGCTTACTAGAGCGCTTACTTTGACGAATGCTTACTTAGATGAACACTTCCTAGAGAGCTTACTTTGATGAACTCTTACTAGAGCGCTTACTTTGATGAACTATTACTAGAGCACTTACTTTGATGAACTCTTACTAGACCGCTTACTTTGATGAACTCTTACTAGAGACCACTTTGACAACCTAGGATGGCTTAGAGTAGACGACAGAGTACAGCAACTTGCAATGGGCCTGGTCTACAAGATACACTACACTACCAAGGTACCCATGTACATGTCAAAATACTTCCCAAAGGTCAGTTAATACCACGATCACAACACCAGATGGAGCTCCACAAATCATGTTAAACCCAGATTCGGCTCAAACAAGGGACTAAACACGTTTCTCAATTATGCCACATCAATGTGGAACGCCCTACCCAAAGCTGTAAAGGAATGTGAATCACTACCCACTTTCAAAAACACTCTCAAAGAACACCTACGGGAGACTGCAATTCGAAACTGGCCCCTACAAATGTCCTAACCCAGCTGTACAGTAAAAGAAGGTTGCACCACTAGGGATGCCAATGTGAGGAAATGTTTGAATAAACTCATGACAACACAACATGATAAGATATTTGACATTTTACAAGATATTTGTTGATGATACTGAATATCTGTAGTGCTTTTACTTTGATGAGCACAATTTACTAGAGAGCTTACTTTGATGAGCACTTACTAGAGAGCTTACTTTGATGAGCTCTTACTAGAGAGCTTACTTTGATGAGCTCTTACTAGAGAGCTTACTTTGATGAGCACTTACTAGAGAGCTTACTTTGATGAGCATTTACTGAGCTTACTTTGTATGCACTTACTAGAGAGCTTACTTTGATGAACTCTTACTAGAGACCACTTTGACAACCTAGGATGGCTTAGAGTAGACGACAGAGTACAGCAACTTGCAATGGGCCTGGTCTACAAGATACACTACACTACCAAGGTACCCATGTACATGTCAAAATACTTCCCAAAGGTCAGTTAATACCACGATCACAACACCAGATGGAGCTCCACAAATCATGTTAAACCCAGATTCGGCTCAAACAAGGGACTAAACACGTTTCTCAATTATGCCACATCAATGTGGAACGCCCTACCCAAAGCTGTAAAGGAATGTGAATCACTACCCACTTTCAAAAACACTCTCAAAGAATACCTACGGGAGACTGCAATTCGAAACTGGCCCCTACAAATGTCCTAACCCAGCTGTACAGTAAAAGAAGGTTGCACCACTAGGGATGCCAATGTGAGGAAATGTTTGAATAAACTCATGACAACACAACATGATAAGATATTTGACATTTTACAAGATATTTGTTGATGATACTGAATATCTGTAGTGCTTTTACTTTGATGAGCACAATTTACTAGAGAGCTTACTTTGATGAGCACTTACTAGAGAGCTTACTTTGATGAGCTCTTACTAGAGAGCTTACTTTGATGAGCACTTACTAGAGAGCTTACTTTGATGAGCATTTACTGAGCTTACTTTGATATGCACTTACTAGAGAGCTTACTTTGATGAGCATTTACTGAGCTTACTTTGATATGCACTTACTAGAGAGCTTACTTTGATGAGCACTTACTAGAGACCTTACTTTGATGAGCACTTACACTTACTTGATAAATGCTTACTAGAGAGCTTACTTTGATAAATGCTTACTAGAGCGCTTACTTTGACGAGCGCTTACTTTGATGAATGTTTCTAGAGCGCTTACTTTGATGAATGCTTACTAGAATGCTTACTTTGATGAATGCTTACTAGAGTGCTTACTTTGATGAATGCTTACTAGAGTGCTTACTTTGATGAATGCTTACTAGAGTGCTTACTTTGATGAATGCTTACTAGAGTGCTTACTTTGATGAATGCTTACTAGAGAGCTTACTTTGATGAATGCTTACTAGAGTGCTTACTTTGACGAGCTCTTACTAGAGAGCTTACTTTGATGAGCACTTACTAGAGAGCTTACTTTGATGAGCATTTACTGAGCTTACTTTGATATGCACTTACTAGAGAGCTTACTTTGATGAGCACTTACTAGAGAGCTTACTTTGATGAGCACTTACACTTACTTGATAAATGCTTACTAGAGAGCTTACTTTGATAAATGCTTACTAGAGCGCTTACTTTGACGAGCGCTTACTTACTGAATGCTTACTAGAGCGCTTACTTTGATGAATGCTTACTAGAGTGCTTACTTTGATGAATGCCTACTAGAGAGCTTACTTTGATGAATGCTTACTAGAGTGCTTACTTTGACGAGCGCTTACTAGAGCGCTTACTTTGACGAATGCTTACTTAGATGAACACTTCCTAGAGAGCTTACTTTGATGAACTCTTACTAGAGCGCTTACTTTGATGAACTATTACTAGAGCACTTACTTTGATGAACTCTTACTAGAGCGCTTACTTTGATGAACTCTTACTAGAGACCACTTTGACAACCTAGGATGGCTTAGAGTAGACGACAGAGTACAGCAACTTGCAATGGGCCTGGTCTACAAGATACACTACACGACCAAGGTACCCATGTACATGTCAAAATACTTCCCAAAGGTCAGTGAATACCATGATCACAACACCAGATGGAGCTCCACAAATCATGTTAAACCCAGATTCGGCTCAAACAAGGGACTAAACACGTTTCTCAATTATGCCACATCAATGTGGAACGCCCTACCCAAAGCTGTAAAGGAATGTGAATCACTACCCACTTTCAAAAACACTCTCAAAGAACACCTACGGGAGACTGCAATTCGAAACTGGCCCCTACAAATGTCCTAACCCAGTTGTACAGTAAATGACCAAGTATGGCTTTGTCAGTATTCCAATGTACAATTGACATTGCTATGGCCCATTCAACGTCAATTATCTATCGTTTAGGACAGGGGTCGGGAACCTATGGCTCGCGAGCCATATATGGCTCTTCTGGTGACAGCATATGGCTCCCAGACATTTTTGAGTTAAAAAAAAAAAAAAAAAAAAATGTTTTTTTTTTTTTTTTTTTTTTTAATACTTGTGATATTTCTTAATAGTACTGTGTCATTTTAAAGTAAACAGACATTAGTTTTGAAGATACAGCTAATAGTATCTGTAGCTGAAGATATAGCGAGCAGAGCTGGCGAGGGAACACAAGTGGACAGAAATTAAAAATCTTCAACCTGAAGACCAGCTGATTCTTAAAACTTGGAACGAGCTTCCTGTGACATAGCACACAATGCAGCGTGAGTATTGCCGTATTGACCATGTTTGGCTCTACATATGCATGTGGGCAGTCATTCTCGCATATGAGGAACATTAAGACCAACCTACGCTCACGTTTAACTGATTGAAGCCTCAACGCCTGCATGAAGCTCAACCTC
This sequence comes from Notolepis coatsorum, assembly GCF_963971535.1. Lineage (NCBI taxonomy): Eukaryota > Metazoa > Chordata > Actinopteri > Aulopiformes > Paralepididae > Notolepis > Notolepis coatsorum. Next base: position 97,177,832 of record NC_140172.1, on the reverse strand, counting down.
ACCACGTATGAACCAGATTACAAGGCCATCAGCAAAACCATGCAGCACCAGAAGTCGCATTAAGAAATTTTATTTATTATACGTTAAAAATACTATATGGCTCTCAATGAAATATATTTAGAAATATTTGGCTTTTATGGCTCTCCCAGTCAAAAAGGTTCCTGACCCCTGGTTTAGGATGTAGCAACGTTCTACTTTTTCATTCACATATTCATACTAAAATACGGTCTAAAGTATAAATATGTTTTTATCGTTTTCTGCAGCATTCTGCCGAACGTGATTTATAGCCCTAAATGCATTATATTGATGATCAAATACAGTTTGATAGCGATCGGCGCCAGATAAAAAAATTCAAATGTACGTGCTTCTAGAAGTTACTACTCATCATCTGATGTTGACCGGATGGGGGGGGGGGGTCGTTTATAATTCCGTGGCCAACGTTAGATGATTCATGTAGTGTGGGTGATATGATCATCAGAGCAGTTTGTATCAAACACTGTAATAATAAATGCTGAAACTTACCCCAGTCTCCTCGGGCCGTTGGACGATGAGCGTGGAGCAAAAAGATTGCTATTATGGGATGTTGAAATATGCGATCCATTTCCAGGTTGTATAATAGTTAGGGATGTCCGATATTATCGGCCGACCGATATTATCGGCCGATATCGGCAGTAAAATGTGATATCGGAAAATATCGGTATCGGTAAAAAAAAAAAAAAAAACAATAACAATTTTTTTTTTTTTTTTTTACATTTATTTAACCTTTATTTACCCAGGCAAGCAAGTAAGAACCAATTCTTATTTTATTTATTGTCAAAAGTATGCATGTTGGTTTAAAATGTTCATTTTTACTTTTTTAATGATCATATTTTGCACAGATAATGCTTACATTTAGAAAGCCTTTTGAATGCATCCAGTGAAATTATTAGTTACCTGAAATTATTCCGTTTTTTGGGGGGGAAACCCTGCATATATCGGTATCGGTTGATATCTGTATCGGTATCGGAAATTGGAGTTGGACAATATCGGAATATCGGTATCGGTAAAAAAGCCAATATCGAGCATCCCTAATAATAGTATATACGTCCAAATCATGTTGTTTATCGAGTTATTGGCAACGGATCGCTATCCATTGTGTCGAGCTCGAGTCCCGCGAGCGATAGCAAGTGGCCGGACCGAATATGGATGAGCACCAATTCCTGCTGCTCATTTCCTGTTTGGGCAATCCGCCGATCGGCCACCAGATGGCGCTCTTGAACCGTTGGAGAGTTGAGAGGAGATCAACAGGGGATCTAAAGACTCCGCGGGTGAAATATGATTGCCATCACAGATTTTTGAAATATTGATCTCAATGATGTGTTACGGCGTCATTGGCAGATTACGCATGGCGGAGAATGACGTGTTACGGCGTCCTTGGCGATTAAAGGGTTAATCAACATTACTGTAAATGTGCCAGTTTTAGCCAGCTGGCTAATTCGCAACTGTAGACCTTTTTGGCAAGATGTTATAAAACCATACGCCTAAAACAGAAGCATTAAAAGTAAAACACAATATTTACAACACAATCCAATATGATAATAGTAAAAGCAATAATAAAATACACAATGAACTGATTATTTAAAAGTGGTCACATGATTGATTTGTTAATAGCCAGGTTTAAAAAAAACTGTGCACAGTGTCTTATTTCAGTTGGTAGGATGTTCCAAAACTGAGTGGCTCTGACTGCAGAAGAGGGTTGACTGAAAGAGCTGGACCTAAACGGCACAGTACAGTCCCCTCTCTGGGTAGATCTTGTGGACCTATTACGAAACGGTTTCTGCTGGCGTATCAATGCGGCGGCGCAGCTCAGCCAGGCTTACGCTTCACAACCTAAGCCCTCTCAAAAAGGTGTCTGTCAAGGTCTTCCAGCTCTGCTCTCTCCACTACGTTCCTGTCTGCTACCTTTCTGTTTGCTGACCCTATCTTTTCAACAACATGTTGATTCATCTGTTCCTCTTGATCGTTATCTATTGCTCCATTCTACTCTGCTTCGGAGCTGCTATGCCTGCTCACTCAATTACCAGGTACCCTGACAATGACACTTTCAGTTTATAATTGTAGTGCCCGTTGTCTTGATAACATACATTTATTCTGTATATTTAAGAATGTACCGGTTAACCATCTGTAGTGTGGTAGTGAAAGGGTTAACCTTCTGTATTGTCGCAGTGCAATGGTTAACCCTTTGGTAGTGTGGTAGTGAAAGGGTTAACGTGAACTAAATGGGTTTTATTTCTATGGGCAAGTAATGTAATCGGTGTATGTCCACAGAATATGAAACTCTTATTGCCAAATTCAGGTGATAAATTCAGCTTTGAAGTTTGTAAAATCATTATGAGTATAACAAGCTAGTGGAGAACAGAGCAAACTTGTCAACAGCACTCTGCTATGTAGTATTCCCCAGATCTCTGCCAAATCATCTTTTTGTTATGAATGAATCATGAATGAATGAATGAATGAATGAATGAATGAATGAATGAATGAATGAATGACACTCAGCAGGGTCGTCGGACGTTGCAATATGCTTCATAATTTATTTGTCCTGATTCAGACGAGACGGCCCGTGAATTTGCAGGTTTTCTAGACAGTTTCTTTTCCTTCTGTTTGTGGTCCCTAACTAGTTCAAAGTCAATGTAACTCAACCACAGCAGAATGGTCTCTCTCTCGCTCTCTCTCTCTCTATCTCTCTCTCTCTTGCTCTCTCTCTCTCTCTCTCTCTCTCTCTCTCTCTCTCTCTCTCTCTCTCTCTCTCTCTCTCTCTCTCTCTCTCTCTCTCTCTCTCTCTCTCTCTTTCTCTCTCTTTCTCTCTCTCTCTCTCTCTCTCTCTCTCTCTCTCTCTCTCTCTCTCTCTCTCTCTCTCTCTCTCTCTCTCTCTCTCTCTCTCTCTCTCTCTCTCTCTCTCTCTCTCTCTTTCTCTCCCCTGTGTCTTGCACTCTCATTGGCTGTAGCTCAGCGGTTCTCAAACTACGGGTCGCGACCCAAAGTGCTGTTGTGGGTAGGTGACAGCATTTTTTATGTTCTGGCAACACATTTTGGCTAAATATGCCTTGTTTTATAAATGTGGATTGATAGCATAGTGCTGTAATAAAATGTTCTAATAAATATGCATGATCAAGTTCAACAACGTGTGCTTTTATTTAGATATTACTTAATTCCATGTTGAAATGATGCGATACCGGTTAAGTGTGGGGTCGCCAAAAAAAATCCTGAATAAAATGGGTCGTGGTATAAAAAAGTTTGAGAAACCCTGCTGTAGCTCCTGTCCCCAACAGGCTGCAGATATTTACAGTAGCCTGCTTGATATTAAAGTCGGTCATCTGTGATGCATCAGCGGGTCTCCCTGGTCGCGTCTTGAACTATTCACACGTGACAATAGCCTTTTCACTGCCACACTACTGAACGGTTAACCCTTTCACTGCAACAATACACAGAAGGTTAACCCTTTCACTGCCACATGACAGCAGGTTAACCTTCTGTCGTGTGGTAGTGAAAGGGTTAAAGCGCAGACTTGCAAGCACAGAGTGAATGCTGATTTGCCTCTGATGTGGGGCCATCAGTGAGTGAAAGATTAGGGCTATCTTTATCTTTACGGATCCCCATTAGTCATCACCGCAGCAACAACTACAGTAGTCTCCCTGGGGTCCACACAGATGCGGCTGGTGAATTCCTCCTCGGGGGGGGGCGGAATTAATTAGTATCCCCCTCTATCTCTCCTTCTCTCTCTCTTTCTCTCTCTCTCTCTCTCACTCACACAGCGCAACGTGGAATCGATTCGTTACACAATCAGACCTAGTAGTATGTGTAGTATATACCAAGAATAACTTCAGTATGAGTAGAGGGCTGTACACATATTTTGCATATTGTTAAACGAGCCAAGGCTAGCTATTATCGATATGAATAAAAAATGGGGGACCCTGATGTAAACAAGACAAACGTCTTTCTCTGGTCTGCATCCCCTTAACAATTGTATGTATTGAGCCGTACTGTATTGTACCCATTCTGCAATCTGTTAAATAAAGTTTTCATCCATTCATTCATTCAAACATAGACTGGGCGAGATATTGAACAAGCCATAATCCACTTCTTTTAAATCCAAAAGAAACTCCACTCTCTCTCTGATCAATCCAATAATGAACACATATGTATATCTTGTCATTTTAAACAAGTTACCATTCATTGTCGGGTTGATTATGCATCACAGGCGGCGAAATTAATTAGTTATAGTTCAGCTGTGTTGAGAGAGTGAGAGAGAGAGAGCGAGAGAGAGAGAGAGCGAGAGAGAGCGAGAGAGAGAGAGCGAGAGAGAGAGAGAGAGACCGCAACTCACTTTGTTTAGTTGAAAAACGCGGTCCAGGAGGCCTCTATGCCTTCTACAACGGCGCTCAGTTTCCGGGTTCCTCTGATTGGCCATGACGCCCACGTGACCGCGCTAGCACGCCCCCCTTATCGCCCCCTCTCGCGCTGTGAAGCGTAAACGGCCAGCGGGGCGAGGCGGTGGTTTCTCCCCGGCTCTGTGCGCCGCTGACTCGGTCCAGCACAATACAGTACGGCGCAATACACACAATTGTTAAGGGGATGCAGACCAGAGAAAGTCGTTTGTCTTGTTTACATCAGGGTCCCCCATTTTCAATTCATATCGACATTTATGACATACACAACATACATGACATTAACATGTCTGACGAGCACAGAGTTGCCAGTCGATAATTCTTGCTATTCTTGCTATAAAAATATTCCTCTTCTTCTCCCCCACTACTCCTATGTTGTGTATGTCATAAATGTCAATATGAATTGAAAATGGGGGACCCTGATGTAAACAAGACAAACGTCTTTCTCTGGTCTGCATCCCCTTAACAATTGTGTGTATTGCGCCGTACTGTATTGTGTACCCATTCTGCAATCTGTTAAATAAAGTTTTCATTCATTCATTCATTTCTCCCCCACTACTCCTCCAACGGGTGTTTGTGCGACCATGTCGACCTGAACAATGGGGGATTAATAAGAACGAGCCGCCTCGGAGAGAGGATATCGCAGGCGGAAGACGGCCGCTGGAGCTGGACCGAGTCAGCGGCGCACGGAGCCGGGGAGAAACCACCGCCGAGCCGGGGAGAAACCACCGCCTCGCCCCGCTGGGCGTTTTCCGCTTCACAGCGCGAGAGTGGGCGATAAGGGGGGCGTGCTAGCGCGCGGTCACGTGGGCTTAGTGGCCAATCAGAGGAACCTGGAAAGTGAGCGCCGTTGTAGAAGGCATAGAGGCGTCCAGGAGGGCTTGATAAAGTGTATATCCACTGTCCCAGACTGTTGATGTATATATATTCCACTGTCCCAGACTGTTGATGTATATGTCCACTGTCCAGACTGCATCCAGCTAGCCATTATAGCGTGTTGTTGTTTGTTGTCGAACCAGCTAAGACAGCCTACCCTTCGAGAAGCTTTGTGGTCCAGACTCCAGGCTTGAACTTTCCATAAAAGTGTCCATATAAATCTATTTAGTTAGATCCAACACTGTCTGAATGTACAGTATCTTGTGATTATTATCAATTTCCGACAACTATTTCCTAGTAGCCCCTCGAATAGCATAATATCTGCAGAGCCAGAGCCCAACGTCTGGGGACGCGATGTCACGTGCCACTCTCAGCCAATAGTGACTACATCGGGCACTCGAGCGAGCGCCCTCTGGTATCGTATTTGACAGTGCTATGTTGTACGTACGTATTTATTTATATGTATTTGCATTTTGCCCTGTGAGATGCGCAATTACGGCGGAGCAGAAATGAGCGCCCATGAAAACGGAGTGGAGGGGGCTCGGCGCCGGCCCGGCTGGGGGATGAATAGGCTGCTTCCTCCTCGCAAATAATTATTTCTTCTTCTTATTTTAACCAGGGAGGGCGGCGCTCTAGCGCCCACTATCGGCCGGCCGCCACTGGGTCCACACATAACAAAACAGTACATACATACATAACATTATAGTAGCATACATTAAAAAATATATTCCAATATTCCTACATGTTACATGTATATTCCAACTCTCAGACAGTCATATCTTTACAGTGTACACTACAGTATCTGTGTTTTTATTTAATGTAAACTTATTTATTTTTGTCTCAATGCTGTTTTCAAATTATTTTTAAAATGTATCTTATTGGTTATCTGTGTAAGATGCGCTGGCAGTTTGTTCCAATATGCCACGGCTCTATACAACACAGCTCTTTGCTGCATTGGTTTTTGGTAGTAGCAGTGTGAAACTATACATGCTATAGTCATGTAGTCTGAACTACAGCATTAGACCTCGGGGGAGGGGTACCGCTGGGACTCTGGAAGGTCTACTTCTTCACAGGTAGCTCAACCAAGTAAAGAGAGAGCAGGGCCCCGTTCCATGTACCGGGATAACCGAGTTAGCCGGATAAAGTTATCCGGCTAACTCGGTTAGCCTGACTTTCCGATTTCATGTACCTGGATTTTCCAAATCACCATGACAACATATCCAAAAGTTTGAGCCTGCTCGAAAGCAGAGTTCAAGTTCAAGTTAGCCCGATCACGCAGAGCCACGCCCCCGCAAAGAAGTGACAGCTCGTTTCCTGAAACTATTCCCACAGTCTACGATCTGCATTATACCATTCTGAATTACGTTTTTGTGCTCCATTCTTCCAGAGGGGGCTTTTGAAATGTAAAATAGACCCAAAATGCTGATATTAAATTCACTTTGTCCTAAATAATGCACGTTATATATACCGTGGCGACGGTGGCGCTCGCTCGTGCGATGTACACAAAAATGTGGTTATTTTAATTGTAACTGGGATTAAGATGTCTGATGAGATGCGCTGTTTGACGGATTTGAGAAATTGAATGAGCCGTTGACGTCACATGAATGAATGAGGATGAAGAAATAAAACGTCATTCAAAATAAGGAATATTCTAAACACGGGTCTCTCGTTCATTAATGTATAAACAATGAATTTATCCCATCTGGCACAGTGGCCCAGCGGTAGTGCTCAAGACTCCCAATCTTGCGACCCGGGTTCTAATCCCGGAGTTTCCAATATGATTTTTTTGAATATAATATTAATGATTATACGCCAAAGTAGCCTGGTTTTAAGTTAAAATATTATAAATCTACATGCATTGAGGATGTCATTCTTTATATAGCTCTCAACGTGCACCAAATTGAATTATTCCTATATTGCAAAAAGAAGGACCCCGGTCTTGAACCCCGGTCGTCCGTGTGGAAGTCAAAAGAACAACCCGTTACACCACAGAGTAGATAAGTAAAGGATTGACTATACATCAATCAATGGGCAAGAAAGCCGTCTCGTAATTCTGTATAACAGTTAACTAGTTATTTTCGCTAGCAAGATCTCATTTGATTATTCAATCCAGCAGGCAAGTTTAAAGAAATATAATCTGATTGATTGAGGTAATGATGGACTTAGAATTAGCCTATAGATAACGCATTTAACTTGTCGGCGAGGCGATTGAGCCTATTGCAATCTGTCAATAAAGTCTTAAATCAATTAATCAATCAATGCCGTTGAGAATCAGGGTCTCTGCCATCGATACGTGCTGGCTTTCCACCTAAAACGGGAGCGCGCATCTAGCCTGACTCTCAAGTCTGGCTTGAGTTAACGAGACTGAATCCAGGTTTGTGAAACAGGAAAATCCCGGCTTCGAACATCGGGTTAACTGAAGCTGGATAATGGACATGTTGATCGACTTAGTTGAACCACGTACATGGAACGGGGCCCTGCTCTCCTGACACTTTTGACACACTGTCTTTCCAATGTCCAGGTGAGGTCAGAGGTCATACCTGCCCTATCATTGTTACATTTGAACAAATAAGGCAGGCTCTGCTACAGTTCAAGGAAGATAAAATAATGTGGGTTGGCTTCACATCTCATGGTGTGTCATTTGTTGTTGTTGTTATTATTATTATTATTATTAGTAGTAGTAGTAGTAGTAGTAGTAGTAGTAGTAGTAGTAGTAGTAGTAGTAGTAGTAGTAGTAGTAGTGTTGTTGTTGTTGTTGTTGTTGTTGTTGTTGTTGTTGTTGTTGTTGTTGTTGTTGTTGTTGTTGTCTGGTTTTACTGCTTTATGCAACAACCCTAGGTTTCAAGTTCAAGTTTTCAAGTTTCTTTAATATTTGTCATACAGAAGTACAGAATACTTTTATACAAAATGCTTCTTACTGTTACGCTCCAGAGACTGTGCAAGACAAGATAAGTATGAAATAAAATAACATAGTAAAATTAGAAGTAAAAAATGAGGTCACAGTGTTCAGTTTAGACATATGTACAATGTTCGATGCAGAATAGACGTAGTTACCATACAATATACAATACTGTGCAGTGTACTAATATACAATACTATATAGTGCAAGGCAGAAATGGGACGAGGTGCAATTTAGGTACAATTCACAGTAGGTGTACGAGTTGTAGTGCAAATCCTTTATCAATAAATATAAAGTGTAACGTGTGTTTGTGTGATCTAAAGTGTGGAGAGTGGGTGCTGCAGTGTGTTGTTTGTTTGAGTGAGTGTGTGCGTGTGGGTGTGTGTGCTGTGTGCATTTGATGGTTGTTGCATAGTGTTTATTGTTCGTTTAGCAGCCTGATGGCCTGGGGATAGAAGCTTCTTCTGAGTCTTTCTGTGCTCGCCTTAAGACTCCGGTATCGCTTGCCTGACTGCAGCAGTTCAAAGAGGCAGTTGTTCGGGTGGCTCGAGTCCTTAATAATTCTCTTAGCCTTCCCCTTGCACCGCTTGTTGTAAATGTTCTGGATGGTGGGAAGCCCCCCTCCAATTGTGCGTTCGGCTGAACGTGTCACTCTTTGTAGTCTGCTACGGTCTTGTGCAGTGCTATTCCCAAACCAGGAGGTCATGTTGCCGGTCAGGATGCTCTCTATTGTACATGAGTAGAAGTTCCTAAGGATCTTCTGACTGACTTGGAACTTCCTTAGGCGCCTGAGGAAGTAGAGGCGTTGTCGTGCCTTCTTCACAACACTGTCAATGTGTGTGGTCCATGTCAAGTCCTCGGATATGTGGGCTCTGAGGTACTTGAAACTGTTCACTCTCTCAACCGGTGCCCCGTCGATGCTGAGGGGGCTGTAGTCCTTGACCCCCGACCTCCTGAAGTCCACATTACTCTGCAAGTTAATAAGGGGATTCATTCTCAGTGCTCCCTGCTGTTCAGTGTCAGTATGCTGTTATGCTTCCTCTTCTGTGTAAGTTGTTATACCTTAGCCTCTTGCAGCAGGGAGCACCCCTAAGAATAGAACCATAGCGCCAATACTAACTGTATATCATTACCATTTATGGTAATTTACCCCCAGTGAGGGTTTCACCTACAGTATCTCTGTTTCTTAAAACACTTTTAGGATAGGTTCTCCATCTAGCTAGTAGCTACATTGCAAAATAACATACTTTTGCATGCAGCCCTTTGCAATTTTGAGAAGGTAGCTAGTATGGATGCTAAGCCAGCTAGTATGGACACTAAACCAGTTCTGTTATACACTCTCCTTTGTTTGCTTTGTATTTAAATGAGAATGAAGTCTGCTTAACCCTCGTCCTTCACGCAATGCATTTCATCAATGTTTTTGAGGAGTAACAAAATGGCACTTTCATCAAACCGTTGTTATTGTATATAGTAGCATGTTATTATGTGTAGTAAGTAACAGGTGTTATTGTGTGTAGTAACATGTGGTTTTATGTGTAGAAACTGGTGGTATTATATGTAGTAACATGTGTTATTGTGTGTAATTATATGTTATTATAATAATAATAATAATAATAATAATAATAATAATAATAATAATAATAATAATAATAATAATAATAATAATAATAATTAATAATAATAATAATAATAATAATAATAATAATAATAATAATAATAATAATAATAATAATAATAATACATATAATTTGTACCGCTACTTTACATTTGTGACAATCTCAAAGTGCTACAGGAGATAAATATAAAAAACTAAATGAATAAAAACAATTAAAATGAACAAAACAACCAATGAAATGGAAGAAACATACAGATTAAAATCTAAAAAATAAAAAAATTTAAGTAAAAGAATAATTTAGGCAAATGCCTTGTTAACACTTTGGTTGCCTAAGGTTAAATTAATGATATACCATAGATTGCCAGCGCTATTTGTCTATGGAGAAAGTCCCCTTCTTTGCAGGGCTATAACTTTTTAAATTCTATTGCTACATTGCCATTATTAGGGCCCATTCAAAGTCCTATATGTATTGTTCATTGTGTAGCAACGTTAAACTTTTTCATTCACATATTCATAGTAAAGTATGGTCTAATGTATAAGTATGTTTTCATCTCTTTCTGCAGCTTTCTCCAGAACGTGATATATAGCCCCAAATGCATTATATTGATGATGAAATACAGTTTGATGGCAATCAGCGCGATATAAAAAATTCCAACTAGACGTACTTCTAGAAGTTACTACACGTCATCTGATGTTGACCGGATGGGCGAGGGGGCGTTTATAATTCCGTGGGCAGCGTTATACCAATCATCTAATGTGGGTCAAATGTTGATAATATCAGTTATTATCGAAGACGGTAACGTTACACGCTGAAACTCACCCCAGTCTCCGCGCGCCGTTGGGCGATCATCGTCGAGTAGAAATTTTATCATTATGGGATATATTATTACCCGGTCCATCTCCAGCTTGTATAATGGTATATACGTCCAAATCATGTTGTTTATCGAGTTATTGGCAATCGATCGCTATGTAGAGTGACGAGCTAGAGTCACGGGACATGTACCGAGTGGCCGGAAGCAATACGGACGTCTAGCAAAACCTCTAGTGCGCTTCCTGTTAAGCGCTTGCGCCGATCGGCCACCAGATGGCGCTCCTGAACCGCCAGAGAGCTCAGTGGGTCCTGCTGGTGAATCTCAGGCCAGCGGAGGGACATTATGAATCCGATCGCAGATTTTTGAAATATTGATATAAAGACGACGTACAGCGTCCCCCGGCAACTTTAGCATGGCCAGCAAAGACGTCTAAAGACGCCCCCTGGCAGTCAAAGTGTTAAAAAGAAATGTAGTAACAGGTGTTATTGTGTAGTAGCATGTGGTATTGTGTGTAGTAACAAGTGTTATTGTGTAGTAACAGGTGTTGTGTATAATAGCATGTGTTATTGTGTTTAGTGTCAGGTGTTATTTCGCCAGGTGTAAATAGCCAAAAAGCTGCCTTGTGACTATTCTCACCTGGGTGCAAAGAGACTAGGGTGACCACCAGGTGTCCCCCTTTTGGTTGTACTGTCCCACCATTTGACCAAATGTCCCGCGTCCCTCATATTGAGAGGATGTCCCTCTTTTCGAAGCCAAAAAAAACATTCGTCTAAAAGCCCCTCCCTACAGACAGTAAACGTAGCAACCCGCCTCTTGTCCACACACATTGCTCTGATTGGTTATAGTACTTTAGCGTGCTGCTTGCCTGCTTGTGACGTGACTGAGACTGAGTCGTGACGCTACCTCATATCGCAAATCTGATTGGTCAAAAAAAACACAACAACATTACAAGCAAACTAGTTCAAGATGGAAAGCAGTAAAAAGAAACGGACCTGCAGTTACAACCAAGACTGGCAAACGACACATGACTGGGTGAGGCAGATGGCAGGCAATCCGCAGCAGGCTTTCTGTGTTTTGTGTCATAGTTCGTTTTCAATTGCGCATGGAGGAGAATACAACTTGAAGCGCCACAGTGGATGTGAGTCTCACTTGAAAGTGGCTCACCAAAAAGAAACATCCAGATCTATGGATACGTTTCTTTTTAAACCAAACAATGATAGCCAGACGGACAAGGTCACTGCAGCTGAGATAACAAGTGTCTATCACACAGTACAACACTCCCATTCATACAGGTCAGTCGACTGTGGTAACCTTTAACCTTTGATTTTAAATCTATTCGGTGAAGACCATGGCAGTTATTCTAATATAGAAACACAATTTATTTGTATTATTATTTTTGTATTATACTACACTGTTTTCCCTAGTTCTGTGTTAACAGGGAATATCAAACACAAGACATTCCTTGTCAAGTGATGACGTTTGAATATTTAAAACAGATGTTAGGTGGTATTTAATTTGTATTTATTTTGATTTAACCTTTAACCTTTGATTTAAATCTATTCAGTGAAGACCATGGCAGTTATTCTAATAAAAAAAATTACATTATCTATCTGTCCCACTTTGTCCCACTTTGTCCCACCAAAATCGTACTGTTGTCCCACTTTGTCCCACCAAAATCTTACTGTTGTCCCACTTTTGGACTTTTTGCATCTGGTCACCCTAAGAGACACTAAAACAATGCTTCCTGAAGGAAAAGATAGGCTGTGTAGATTATTATTATAGATTATGCCCAGTCTCAAACTGAAGACCATTTTGCACGTCACAGCATTAGACAACCCAGCAGTGATAATAACCACAAGTCTATAAGTCTTTCCTCTCACTGCAGTACTAGCCTCCCTCTCCTTCATTTCACACTCTCTCGCCTCCATACCACCCCCACTCCTCCTCCTCCTCCTCCTCCTCCTCCTCCTCCTCCTCCTCCTCCTCCTCCTCCTCCTCCTCTCTCCTTTACTTTAATTTCCTTACTCTGTAAAAGGACAACCAGTCTGATAGCTGCCTTCCTCCATTTATACCACATCTCTCTCTCTCTCTCTCTCTCTCTCTCTCTCTCTCTCTCTCTCTCTCTCTCTCTCTCTCTATCTCTCTCTCTCTCTCTCTCTCTCTCTCTCTCTCTCTCTCTCTCTCTCTCTCTCTCTCTCTTTCTCTCTCTCAAACACACACACACTCTCACTTGCTCATTCACCACTCTATCTCCAGTATGAGTGTGTCATCTTAGTGATGGGTGAGTGATAGCTGACAGGTGGCCCACATTTCACCGCGGCAGGCAGGGTGTCACCGGTCCCCCGCCACAACGTGCTGCCGCTCTGGCCTCTGAGGTAACATCCAGGTTACTGAGGTGTGGGGGGAACGCGGCATTCTGACAAGCCATTCGTTACGCTCAATCACACACCGCCAGGTTCATCAGTGGCATAGACATCACTCGGTATATTCTGGAAGACGGAGGAGAATAAACGGAAGGGTATATAGAGATGCACGGGTTGGAGACAGAAGGGAGTCTCTCTCTGGGCTTCACTCCCCTCCTTGCTAGTACTTGCTATAGCAGTGACAGGGTAAAAAAGCTACTGGGCACATTTAGCAGTGATCAAAGAGGAAGGCTGATGGACAGATACGGGGGGGGGGGGGTGCTGGTATGGACTGTCACAGGGTCACAGAGCCTTGGTGGCCTCCATGCAGGGGTGTAAAAAGTACCCAGAAATTATACTTAAGTGAAAGTATGGCTACCGTCTCAAAATCTCACTCAAGTAAAAGTCAGAGTATCTGGACATGCGAGATTTGTACTTTGTACTTTGTAGGTCTGCATTTTAAATATAAGGAGTAAAAAAGTATGTTTTTTTTCTCTGAAAAGTAATTGAGTAAAAGTACAAGTATACAAACCTAATAATACTTGAGTAAAGTACAAATCCCCAAAAACAGTACTTAAGTATTGTAACAAAGTACAATTACTCAAGTACTTTACACCCCTGCAAACACAGTGTCAGCTCCGATTCCATTACAGCCCACAGACGCAGTATACAGCCCACAGGATATTTGTCATTTACAGTCACAAGCCATATTTCTTCTGCCTCATGTACTGTATATCAGCCTCGTAGCTGATATAAAAAGGTAAAAAGCCATCATTTTCTCAGCGCTGTTCCACTCTTCCCAGAGAACACACACTCCCGTGACCGTTTAGCACTTGAAACTAAATCACGCAGCCTGGCACGCATGGCTGCGTACAGTAGGGTAGCGCTGTAGCCGGAAGGAGAGCCACAGTCGACGCACACATCAAGTAGTCTGAGTAGCTATACCAACCCGCCCCCCCCCCCCCGAGTACCTCCCTTATCCCCACTGCAATCAAACCTCTTTGTGGTCTAGTGGAGATATAGATGAAGTCAGTATGGGGAGGGGGGGGGGCATTGAAGACAGAGTTGAATGTACCAGATCTTTACCTCCTGGTGTTTCTATATGTTAAGTAGATGTTTCATGTTCCCATTTAAGACGTTTTAGTGAGCTGTTTTTCTTTCTTCTTCTCTCTCTCTGATGTTTCTTTCATGCGTTCATGTAGATGTTTCCCATTTCCAGTCGAGATTTTTAGTGTGTGGTACTTGATGCAGAATAGAAGCGTTTGAAAGGGGATTATGCTTGTGTGGTAGTAGCTACTGTATAGTTTCCTCTACAAGATGACCGTGGGGAGGGTGAAACTCTCACTGAGCTCAGTGGTTCAGTTATGTGGAGCACTGGATATGAGCGCTTACTGTATATGGGAAAAGTCAATGGTACAATGAATGAGGTTTCAAACTACTGCAACCTTCAAAGTTGCCTCTCCAAAGGTTGGCATTATTGTCTAGAATAAAGGCTCGGGAGTATTTTATTTTATTATTATTATAAAAAAAAAAAATCCAATTTCTTCCTAATTTCCTATTAGTAGCAGTTAGTAGCCGAGTTAGTGACCAGAGCAAGTAATTTTTTTTAAATTGGATCAAATTATTGAGGACACTGATTTTGTATCAAATTAAAGAAAAAATGCAACCAATCAAAATATAAAAAAATGCAACCCTTGATAACCATGAAAGACGAATACCATTAATTCCCTTTAGGTGTTCCTGATCTGCAAGTGATATAGCAAAATGTCTACAGGAGAGATGAACTGAGATTCGTCGTTTGGTCTGTAGAGCTCCACATATTTACCATGGTAAAGTTGGAGCTACCCACTAATGTATGTGAATTCAATCTGCTCCAAAGGGATGAGTTGACAGAGGAGAGTACATCCACACAATGGCGGCACGCAGCCACAAGGCATTCAGTATTGCAGACTCCACGTTTCAACCTCACTTGGTCTTTGCCAGGTGTCCAAAGGGAAGAGGTGAGGTGTAGGGATGGGTACCGATTCCGGTACTTTTAAGGGTATCGACCGAATCATGTCGGTACTACCGAGTACCGATTCACGTGAGATCCACCAGTGCCAATATATATATATTTTTAACTCTCTTAGTTTAGTTTACCGTAAAATGAAACCTATGATGTGTGCCGCATGTTCACGTCAACATTCACATGCACAATACACGCTTACCTAGGATTTGACTTCATTCAACAACAACAAAGCAGTTTTATACTTGTTATTTATTTTGTAAAACATTATTTTTTATTTAAAGATATGTGTGTGTATATATATATATTATATATATATAAATTAGGGCTGTCAAAATGAATGCTTTAACTCTGGAGATTAATTAAAATTATTTAAAGCGTTAAAACAAATTTATCTAGATTAATCTATGGAGTGAAAAATGTATAACAAAGCGGTCTAGCTGAGTCAATGTTGATGGTTTTGTTGAACATTTGTATTTCACAGGAAAGAAACTGTATTCAAAGAAAGCTATTAAAATAGTCTTTGAATCTAAATATACTTTCTTTGTGTTGATTTTACATTCATTCCATGATTTTACTCAAGTAAATATCTGTTACAAGCAGGGAGCGAAATTAACTTTTTGACTCACCGGCCAGTGGCGGGTAGATGGGAAGAGTCTACCCGCCAAGCATATTTCTTACCTGCCAAAATTTTTTTGATTAAAAAAAATATATATATATTTTATATAAAAAAATTTTTTTTAAATAAAATATATATTATATAATCATACTTGTAGTTGTATTATCTGCGAGACATCGCCACCACGCAATAAGTCAAAATGCTTGCTATCTGCAAACAGCTCCACTGTCTGTGTGTATACTTGAGTAGCCTCCAGCTCCAGCAAGGATTCTCCGGCCCTGCAGCTAGACCCTATATTCAGCTAGACCCTACATTCAGCATGCAAGGATTCTCCGGCGATGCAGCTGGACCCTATTTAACGTTAGGGAACGGAGGTATTATGCACTCGAGCCGACTATTGCTGGAGCATTTGTTGATATCAGCAGCTATCAGTAGCTAGCCAGCTAGATACCGTTAGACAATGCCTCGTCATGTATTAAACTAAAAGTGAATAGTTGACTGGGTCATTGTTTAAACAGTAACGTTAGCTCATGGAGGTCCGATATAGACTAGAGCAGACGGAAGTAAACAAGCCAAACGAGAGCTTCCGATTGGTCATTTGCTTTATTTCTCATGAAACCAGTCACGTCACTCTACTGTGATTGGACCGTTGACTTGAGTGCAATGTGGGACTTGTAGTTTTTTAACGATCTCGCGGCGGAGAAAAAAAAGACGAGCGGCTATAATCTGTACTCGCACAAGAGTATCGTTATGAACTACACGTCTACACGCCACACGGCGGGCAGCCCTCTAAGTGTCATGCGCCAAAGGTAAAAACAGACCTCTCACAAAATTGTGAGATTAATTAGTTAATAATTTTTTAATCTATTGACAGCACTAATATATATATATATATATATATATATATATATATAATCTAAATAAATAATAATGATAATAAATAATTTGAAGTTTGGACAAATGTTTTACAACTGAGGTAGGTAGATTACATTTTTAGAGAGTAAAGTAATGAAAAAAGGTACCGTTGGGTACCAGTATCGATTCAAATGTGAACGGTACCCAACCCTGGTGAGGTGACAGGGAGATGTTCTAATGACATCTCTTGTTGTATCACACAAAGGGAAGAGAACCTGCTTCATCCTATAAGAGTTCAGAAAATCAATGGCCATTTCATACCACATGCTACTGCATATTAACCCTTTCTGCGCCAAACCCGAGATTTATCGGGTTTCGAATCCAACCGCTGAGCGCCAAAACCCGAGATTTCTTGGGTTTTGATCCTTTTCTCTTTTTTCCGATTTCCCCATTCTAAACACTCGCGCGGACCTGCCTGTGTCTCCCTGGCACCGCTGCCTACGTAAAAATTGCAATGATGATCGAATCCCGACAGGTGGCAGTATCGCCTACCTTTTGAACTGGGTAAGGTGTCTCTCTCTCTCTCTCTCTCTCTCTCTCTCTCTCTCTCTCTCTCTGTGCCTCTGGCTGCAGGAATCCCTTCCCCCTCAAAGCGAATCAGAACACAGCCATCTGTCGGAGATTTGCTCGCCTGAAACCTATTGTTTCCCGTATTATAGCCATGCCCAATACACACGAGTAATTGCGATCGCGATGGAACTACTGGGATTATTCATTTTGGAGTACCTTCTGACTAAGGTAAGGTCTATTTTAGGTCTATTTTACCAAACCTAAAACATGCTTTTGTATTGATCACAGCATCATATTTTACCAAACCTAAAACATGCTTTTGGTAACGATCGCAGCTTTGTAAAACGACGCCCCCCCCCCTTGATGATTTTGTGAAGAAACATCTATATAGGTATATACCTTTGATTTGGAAATAATATAGGCTTCAGGCGAGCAACCCGAATGATTTGCGCATATGCATATAACACGCCATATTTCGCGATCTAGAGAAAAAAGACTGGATTATTTTGAAAAGGGGCGATTTTTTGCGTGGAATAGTGCACAAACTAAAGTATGTAGAAATTAACTGGTTTGTCAGTGTTGGACTATAAATAGTGCCTGTCAAATGAGCCATACTATTGTCTCCATAGTGTTGGATTCTGGGTGTGATCAGCCCTCAATCAGCTGTGGTTCCGTGAAGTCTCTGCGTTGTGATGCGTTATACTCTTACTTATCATACTCGCTGTCACACACTCGCTCACCCCATTAGTACATCCGTAAGCAGAAGAATCGACACTGGAAACATGATACCTTTCCTTGAAACGTTATGTTTATTCCATTTATTTAGCTAGCTATGTTTTCCCTGTACATCAATGACCTGCCGGACATATGCCCTGACTTCAATGTACAGATGTATGCTGACGACGCAGTCATTTTTGTACATGGTAAAAAAACTGACCTGATCTTATGTAACCTCTCAAATGCAATGAACAAGGTCCAACACTGGTTGCAAAACTCATGCCTACTGCTAAATACAAAAAAAACTGTATGCATGATGTTCAGAAAACGACCAGTCAGAATCACAAGATCTAATGTGTTTCGGGGGGGGGGGGGGGGGGGGGACTGGAATTGGTTTCCCATTTCAAGTACCTCGGCATCATCTTGGACTCGAACCTATCCTTTAAGAAACATGTCAAAAAAGTGAAACGCACAATTAATTTTAATTTAGTTAATTTTAGACAAATCCGGCCTTTTTTAACAGTTGATGCTGCAAAAACGTATCTTCATTGCATGATATTCTCACATATTGAATACTGCTTCACAAACTGGTCATTTGCTGGTGTCACTGTCATGAAACACATCGAACAGCTTTATCATAGAGCCATCAAGGTATTTGCAAGGAAACCATTGGCATACCACCATTGCAATATTTTGAAACAATATAGCTTTTTGAGCTTTGAAAATTTCAACGTCTTAAAAAGCTCTTGTTTCATTTACAAATGCCTACATGGACTAGCTCCCCCTCCTGTACAGGAATTCATCTACAAAAAAAGAAACACTGGACTCTGCACCAGGTCAGACACCAGAGGTGACTGCATGGTCCAAAGTAGACTGAGCACGTTTGGCCAAAATGTCCTGTCCATAAAAGGCAGTCAAACATGGAACAGTCTTTCCATTTCCATAAGGGAAAGCCCCACCCTTGCTTCTTTTAGAGGGTAACTAAAAAAATTGCTGAAGTCCAACCAGTCATGTGAACACATGACATGCTGTTATGTATTTGTAATTTTTTTTTACTGTTTTTATGTGTCCTGTTTTTATGTATTTGTACATTTCTTACTGTTTCTATGAGTCCTGTTTTTATGTTTGGGGACAACGGATGGAAATTAGCCTTGTGCTAAATCCGGCAATTTTTACACTCCACAGTGTTCATTAATTTTGCATTGTCCCGTCCAAATAAACGAATAAAATAAATAAATAAATAAATCTCGTGGCTTCGGAGGGTGGAGGGCCTCCCATCCCCCAGCCTCCAGCTACTGCAGTCTCTCTGTCAACCTGTCTACGCGTCTGCCTCGTCTCCTAGTCTGCTTCACCCGGAAATTCACCCCAGCTATAAAGTGGATTTCCCTAGCAACGGCTGTTAGCCATGGCAACGTCTCTACGTCTCTTGTCACCTCTGACCCACTCACGTATGGAAGCTGTCCTCCTCATTTAAGATCTATAGATCTAGGTTATAAACCATGATTTCCTTCAATTCTCTCAGCTTTAAAGGCCCTCTCGTGTTAATATAAAGCCTCAGTGTCCGAGTAGATGTCTGCTGTCATCTACAGATATTTACATTATGTACACATATGAAAAACAAGTGCTATTCTTTCAAGAGCTATAATATAGAATATACGATGGTTCCGCAAACATTGTGAAAATGGTCAATAACGCTTGTGCCATTGAGTAAAGATGGGAAAACAGCGCAGCAGTCAATGAGTTAAATTAACAAGCCAACAAATGCACTTTACCGTCTTCAGAGTCAGACAAGAAGCTCTGTGCATTCAGTAGAAATCTATTCGGCTGCAAGCTAGCCTAGCTTAGCACAAATTAATGGAAGTGGCTACGGATGCTTCATAAGGAAGCAAAGGAAACACTGTAAGCTTAATATAACTAGGCTGTCTCTACCTCCTCTCGTTTCATCTCTCTTTCTCTTTGGTCTCTTTGAAGCTCTGTTGCTCAGGAATGAGTAGTGTGGTATCAGCATGATTCATAAGACATAGATTGA
The DNA here is from genome assembly GCF_963971535.1 of Notolepis coatsorum. Classification (NCBI taxonomy): domain Eukaryota; kingdom Metazoa; phylum Chordata; class Actinopteri; order Aulopiformes; family Paralepididae; genus Notolepis; species Notolepis coatsorum. The sequence continues at coordinate 97,158,009 of NC_140172.1, read as the reverse complement.
AAAGTATCCGCCCGTTTTATTTTGAAGGTAAGAATAAAAAGAAAAAACGAATTTGAAGCTTACTTAACAACACCATGTGCCTGGCCACATCTCTTTCTCTCTCTCTCTCTCTCTCTCTCTCTCTCTCTCTCTCTCTCTCTCTCTCTCTCTCTCTCTTTCTCTCTCTCTCTGTATTTTATGTCTGGATCTCTTCCCAGCTTGTGTCTGTAGGGTGTGTGTGTGTGTGTGTGTGTGTGTGTGTGTGTGTGTGTGTGTGTGTGTGTGTGTGTGTGTGTGTGTGTGTGTGTGTGTGTGTGTGTGTGTGTGTGTGTGTGTGTGTGTGTGTGTGTGTGTGTGTGTGTGTGTGTGTGTGTGTGTGTGTGTGTGTGTGTGTGTGTGTGTGTGTGTGTGTGTGTGTGTGTGTGTGTGTGTGTGTGTGTGTGTGTGTGTGTGTGGTGTGTGTGGTGTGTGTGTGTGTGTGTGTGTGGTGTGTGTGTGGTGTGTGTGTGTGTGTGGTGTGTGTGTGTTCCAGATGCCTGAGTCGGCATAATCCGTCAGAATAATTGATTTGTCCGGTTAAGCGGAGAGTGTTGAAACGGTGCCGTGTAATAATAATGAACCCAGAGGAGTGGCTTAATGATATTTTTCCTCAACTGTTATATTTCATTAGCCAGGCTAATTGAAAATGCCCCTCCCTCTCCTGATTCTAAAGCACCGTAGGCCTATTTCTCTGAGATTATTAATTCCCCGGTTTAACACACAGATGCTTCACCCTCGTCTAGAATCGTTCACGGCCCCATTCTTCAAAGATAGATTTACAGGAGCTCGTTTTGCTCTCATCACCCCTCTGTTCAGACCCGGTTGAAGCAGTGTTCCGACTCGACGCCACAATGTCGCGTGACACTCTATCGCTTTGCGCTTTCTGTTTAATATTGTGGTGTGTTTCTCCGCTCTGCCCGGGAAGACAGGCGACGGCGCATGCAGCAGGGTGCTTGTCAATGCAAGTTACACACACCGTGTGCTCTCATAATTACATTCTGTTTTAAATTGATGAAGAAGAGGGGGGAGAAAGGCCCACGCAGCCCTTTCTGCGGTCCTCGGAGACAGTGACATGATGATTGGCAGATGTAACGTGATGAAAGGGAGCGTTAATTGACGCTCGGATTTGCTTACCTTAGCGGTGCTTGAATGCTTGGTTCATGTTGACACGCTTTATGTTGGTAAGTGTGACTGTATGGAGATGGGGGGAGGAAGGGATGAGCTATGGCATTTTTACATGTAACAAAACACAACACAATACAGTAACAACAATAACACACAATACATGACAGGACAGTACTATCACAGACACCACAAAAGACCTTTCTTCCCCCACTCCCACCCCCCCCCCCCCCCACCCCAGGACCCCTCAGGACCAACATCCCGACCCGCTTCGCCACTAGATCATGGTTTTAACTTTCTCGGTCTCTGAGACCCATAGTTCAATGCTGGGTTGTCCAACCCCAATCATGAGTGCCGTAGAGATCTCCATATAAATGACATCCAGTAGTGTCTTGTCTTGTCTTGCTCAGTCTCTGGAGCGTAACAGTAAGAAGCATTTTGTATAAAAGTATTCTGTACTTCTGTATGACAACTATTAAAGAAACTTGAAACTTGAAACTTGAACTTGTCAGAGACCAATCAATCATTGTGACTTTCTCAGGTTGTTTCCACCTCATGGCTATCGGTTTCTTGGCCGCTGTAACGCCCGCCAGAATGATTATTTTCTGCTGTATGGAGGCCGGTAGTAGTGATATATCAGGAGTAGTGTTTCTGCTGTCAGTGGAATTGTCAGGTTACATTATGTTTGAAAGTTTAGTTGTTATAGATTTCCAAAAACGAGCTACCGGTGCGCAATGTTCCCTCTAATTTCTTTTCGGTCTGAGCAAACACTCAAAGCTCCTGAGCAGACATCAGCAACTACTGAGCAACATAAGTCACCTGCCGATTAACCGGTTAGTTGATAAGCGGCGGTTTGTAAAAAAAATCTGAGAATCTTAATTTCCCTCAATGTCTAACATAAAAATCTATACATTTGGCTGATACACAGAAATAATACAAAAAGGCATATTATATTCCTTAATCAATTATTTATTTGACCATTGATTGACGATACAGAGCAAAGTCCTCCCTCCCTCTCTCTTCTCTCTCCCCCTCTCTCTCTCCATCTCCCTCTCTTCCTCTCTCTCTCTCTCTCCCTCCCTCCCTCCCTCTCCCCCTCTCTCTAAACCTCTCACCTTCCCCTCTGCTTCATTCCTCCTTTCTCTGTTAGTCAGATACACATGAGAAAAAAATAACTTGTTTCCAGACTCCTCTGGTCTGGTCTTAGCTCTTACTTAGTCCTTTCTGTTAGTCTGTTATTTTTCCCGTCTGTCTCCAGTGGTTGTACACAGGGCTTGACATGAACTTTTTAGCTCACCAGCCACTGTGGCTAGTGGTTTTCTAGCCACTCAGCATTTTCACCAGCCAAAAATCACACACACACACACACATACACGCACACGCGCGTGCACACACACACACTCTATCCAAATATTCAGTTCGTTTTTAGCGTAGTCTCTCTGTCTCAAGTTTGGCTACTTGAGACAGAGAGAGAGACTCTCATACGTGTGACGCAAGTAAGCGCACACTGCGTTTCAAGAGAGAGGGAGAGAGAGAGAGAGCAAAAAATACTTTCATTACGCGCAACGCAAGTAAGCCGCACTGCATTTCGAGAGAGAGAGAGAGAATTATCATGCGAGTACGTGCATCCAAGCTAACTGCTGTTTTTTAAGAAACATCTTTTATTTTTTTACACAAACGTTTCTGTGCGCGACAGATTTCAGATGTGCGCGGGAGCGGTTGGCCATGTGCGTGTGCATGCACTGCACGGGCGCACGCCGCCGGTTGCGTCACTATGTGAAGTGACGCAACAAAAGGAATTGAGGGGGAAAGAGGATGTTTGAGACTCCCTTCATAGGGACATGTTGCTAACTTGCTACCAAAGACCCCTAAGAACACGCTTGAACATGCTCAAAGGACACCCCTAAGAATATGCTTGAACATGCTCAAGGGACACCTCTAAGAACATGCTTGAATATGCTCAAAGGACTCCCCTAAGAACACGCTTGAACATGCTCAAAATACACCCCTAAGAACACGCTTGAACATGCTCAAAGGACACCCCTAACAACAGGCTTGAATATGCTCAAAGATCACCCCTAAGAACACGATTGAATATGCTCAAAGGACACCCCTAAGAATATGCTTGAACATGCTCAAGGGACACCTCTAAGAACATGCTTGAATATGCTCAAAGATCACCCCTAAGAACACGATTGAATATGCTCAAAGGACACCCCTAAGAACATGCTTGAACATGCTCAAAGGACACCTCTAAGAACACGCTTGAACATGCATAAAAGACACCCCTAAGAACACTTGAATATGCTCAAAGGACACTCCTAAGAACACACTTGAATATGCTCAAAGGACACCTCTAAGAACATGCTTGAATATGCTCAAAGGACACTCCTAAGAACACACTTGAATATGCTCAAAGGACACCTCTAAGAACACGCTTGAACATGCATAAAAGACACCCCTAAGAACACACTTGAATATGCTCAGACACCTCTAAGAACATGCTTGAATATGCTCAAAGGACACTCCTAAGAACACACTTGAATATGCTCAAAGGACACCTCTAAGAACATGCTTGAATATGCTCAAAGGACACTCCTGAGAACACACTTGAATATGCTCAAAGGACAGTCCTAAGAACACACTTGAATATGCTCAAAGGACACCTCTAAGAACATGCTTGAATATGCTCAAAGGACACTCCTGAGAACACACTTGAATATGCTCAAAGGACAGTCCTAAGAACACGCTTGAATATGCTCAAAGGACAGTCCTAAGAACACGCTTGAATATGCTCAAAGGAACACTTATTGCACCCTATAAACGTTTATTATGGTTGTTTTGATGTTTTTTTGCATGCTCATCAAGAGTTTTATCTAGAAAATCTTGAGTATGAACGGGCAACAGTGATGGCAAGGGAGCGCGACGACCAATTGGGCGCTCAATGCCACACTACCAAAAGGCTGATATATGCCCTCCTGTAACAATGCCATTTTGTTGGCGATGTCCTCAAGGGGATGATAGGTCTGACTATGACTGATATCGCTGTTGTGCCATTCAGAAGTCTTTGTACTTAAGGTAAAAGTAGTGCATTCTGGGGCCATTTGATGGGTTGCCGGGATAGTGAACAGCAACAACAACAACAACAACAAAAACAACAACAACAACACACCTGAGATGTGTGGGAATAGGAATACTAGTACATTATTATAGCTGCCTCAACGCTTCATACAGCTACTGCTTCTGCATCACTTCCCCATAGAGGCCTTGCATGGAATGTTTGCCTGGTTCTCTTTCTTCCAATAAGCTGCCTGCAGTGTTAATTTAATCAATGAAAATGATGACTAAATGTAAATGTGGTCGTCAATGAAGCTTTTTCCCCTGACGACAATGAGACGAGACGTCACGTTAATGTAGATCATGTGACACTAACGTGACAAAATTATTCATGCAATGTCGTTGACTAAAAACTACGACACAAAATGTAGTTTACAAAATAAAATCTTGACAAAATCTCTCTTCATTTTAAGACGAGACAAAATAATTATAACGTTTAGAATAATTCATGTTATTATTATTGCAGCTATTCCGTTTCCTATGTGTGCAGCGCAAGTGCTTTGATTAATTTCCTCACCCGCATTATTTGTTCTTAGCCAGCATTCTAGATAGCAGTAACTGCACACGGCATGGGTTTAATGGGATGCGCGTCCCACTCGTCCCCAAAACAAAACCCCAAGAGGGCGTGCAACTCCACCTAATAACGTCAACATCAATAATAACATAGTGTGGGGCGCCCCGAACCCGTCGTTATTTGCCGAATGTCTTCCCCCCACTCTGTCTCCCATTCCTCCTCTGTCTCTCCCTACTGGACTGCCCAGTAGAAATAAAGCGATAAAACGCCAAAAAATGTATCTTAAAAAAAATTAAATAATAATAACATAGTGTAGCGCCGAAGAATAGGAGTCAGAGGCGGGGTGTCGAAAGACAATGCTAAACGTTTATTCAACATCAACTTCAACATCAACACTGTTTACTTGCTAGCTAACCGGAAGTCGTTTGCCGAAAGTAACAAACATAATTGTCCGTGCGGAACACATCGTTCCGTGAGTGAATTATGTTGATCCACCACAATATAACACATTAAATAGCTTACATACTGTAAGTCTAACCAGCTAGCACTAACGTTAGCTTTTTTTGTTTAGAAAAAGCTCACGCCAACTTATGAGGGTGTAACTGAGTGGCGAGACTAAACAAAAAAGACTAAAACTAAAATGCGAATGAAGTTGAGTAAAACTTCACTATACGAAAAATAGATAAAGAAAATGAAATATGATGAAAACGAAGAAGAGCATTTGAGACATGACTAAGACTAAAACTAAACTAAAAAATACGTAATGAAATTAACACTGGCTGCCTGTAACCATTGGTAACCACTTTAGAAAGAAAATGCCTAATTTCTGTGCAGTGGTACAGTAGGTAAAACATTGGGGAAAACGTGATATTACTGTTCCACTGTGACTAGTTCACAAGATCCAGTAATAGGACATCAAATACAGTATCAACACATAATAATAATAATAATAATTCATTTAATTTATATATCGCTTCTCAATAACCCGAAGTCGCTGACAGTAGTCGGGAGCAGGGGTACAAACAAAGAGGCGAAAGCAAAGAAACAAAACAAAACAACAAAGAAACAAAAACAAAGGAACATGAGACCATGGGGGGAACGGGGGAGACAGCCTGATGGCACAAAAAAAAGACTAGAGACATATCGATCAGGTTGGAGGGGAAGGGGGGGGTTTAGGGGTGGGGGGGGTTGAAGGCAAGGGAGAACAGGTGGGTTTTGAGGCGAGCTTTGAAGGTGGAGAGTGTAGGGGAGTCTCTGATGGACTGGGGGAGGGAGTTCCAGAGTCGGGGTGCAGTGCGAGAGAAGGCCCGATCTCCGAAGTTTTTGAGCTTGGATGTCGGGACAGTGAGGGAGGCAGTGGAGGAGGACCGGAGGGAACGGGTTGGGCGGTAGGGGAGAAGGAGATCAGTCAGGTAGGGGGGGGCCAGGCTGTGGAGGGCTTTGAAGGTGAGGAGTAGTGTTTTAAAGTTAATGCGGTGTTTGATCGGGAGCCAGTGGAGGGAGTGGAGGACAGGAGTGATGTGTTCGCGGGACCGGGTGTTAGTGAGGAGGCGGGCGGCTGAATTTTGGACCATTTGGAGTTTATGGAGGGAGCGGGAGGTGATACCAGTGAGGAGGGAGTTGCAGTAGTCCAGGCGGGAGGAGATGAAGGCGTGAATGAGGGATTCAGCAGCGGGGGGGGAGAGGCAGTGACGGATTTTTGCGATGTTGCAGAGGTGAAAGTAGGATGTTTTGACGATGGAGCGGACGTGGGGGTCAAATGAGAGGGTGGGGTCAAGGAGGACACCAAGGTTGCGGACTAGGGGGGAGGGGGTGATGGTGGAGTCGTTGATGGTGAGTGTGATGGGTCCGGATCTGGTGAGGGTGGTTTTGGTGCCAATGATGAGGAGTTCAGTCTTGTCACTGTTCAGTTTGAGGAAGTTGTGGGTCATCCAAGTTTGGAGTTCGGTGATGCATGATTCAATGTGACTGAGGGGTGGGCTGTGGGGGGATTGTGTACTGATGTATATTTGGGTGTCGTCAGCGTAACAGTGGAAGTTGAGGTGGTATTTGCGGATGATGTGACCAAGGGGGAGAATGTAGCAGATGAAGAGCAGGGGGCCAAGGACTGAGCCTTGGGGGACCCCCTGTGTGACTGGGGGAGGTGTGGCCGGAGAGGGAGATGAATTGGTGTCTGTCAGTGAGGTAGGAGGAGAACCAGTCAAGTGCTGTGCCCTCAACACCCAGTTGGTGCAGCCTTTGGAGGAGGATGGAGTGACACACTGTGTCAAAGGCTGCACTGAGATCGAGTAGGATCAGGATGTTGAGGGCACCGGAGTCAGCGGAGATGAGGAGGTCGTTGATGACCTTTACCAGTGCAGTTTCGGTGCTGTGAGCGGGACGGAAGCCAGACTGAAGGGGTTCATATAGGGTGTTGGACTGGAGATGGGAGTGGAGTTGGGAGGCAGCAATACGTTCCAGTGTTTTTGAGAAAAAAGGAAGATTGGATATGGGGCGGTAGTTGGAGAGGGTGGATGGGTCGAGAGTGGGTTTTTTGAGGACAGGGGTGACAGCGGCGAGTTTGTAGGGGGAGGGGACGTGGCCTAGGGATAGTGACTGGTTGAAAAGGGCGGTGAGGTGGGGGATGAGAGCAGGGAGGCAGGCTTTGGTGAGAGTAGTGGGTAGGGGGTCAAGGGAGCAGGTAGTGGTCTTGGAGGTAGTCATGAGGTCCATGATGAAGGAGGAGTCAACTGGGGCGAAGGCAGTAAAAGGGGTGGGAGGGATGGAGTCAGGTGGGGGAAAAATGTTGGTGGGGGGGGCGAGGGTGGGGGAATTGGCGATGCGGGCAGTCAGTGAGCTGTTGATTAAAGATACTTTATTATTAAAGAAGAGGAGAAACGAGTTGCAGAGGTCAGGGGAGGAGAGTGAGTTATTGTCCGGGGGTTGTAAGAGTTTCTTGACAGTGGAGAAGAGGGTCCGGGGGTTGCGGTTGCTGCTGTTGATGATGGTGGAGTAGTGGGCAGATTTGGCAGCTTGGAGTGCATCACGGTAGGAGGAGACGTGCTGTTTGTGGAGGTCGGCGTGGATGGTGAGGCGGGTTTTTTTATAGAGGCGTTCGAGTTGACGGCCGGTCTGCTTCATGGAGCGGAGTTCCGGAGTGTACCAGGGGGAGGAGGTGGTGAATGAGACAGTGATGGTTTTCAGGGGTGCCAGTGAGTCGAGGGAGTCAGAGAGAGTAGAGTTGAGGAGGAGGGCATAGTCGTCGGGGTTAGAGTATAGCAGTCGTTGTTTTGCACATAGTGACCCTTGTTTCTTCCAACTGGGAGGGAAATGGCCTCTATAGCCTTGGACCCTTTCAGTTGTGTTCATGGCTATATTCACTTCTTTAATTTGTTGTTTTACTGTATATATCCAGCCTATCTCTGCTGGTGTATACACACAAACAAACACACACAAACAAACACACACACACACAAACAAACAAACAAACAAACAAACACACAAACAAACACATTATCACACACACACACACACACACACACACACACACACACTAAGCAAAATCTGCATATGGCTCGCTGATAACAAACTATCATTACACATGGGCAAAACAGAGTCCATTCTCTTCGGTTCAAATAACAAACTCAGCAAGACCGACGGCTTCTCAGTTACAGTGGGTGACAATATTGTCACAAGGAAAGAAGATATTACCTACCTGGGTTCCATCCTAGAGGCAAATCTTTCCTGTGACAAAATGGCATCCAATGTAATAAAAAAAGTCAACCAACGAACTCGTTTCTTGTACCGGATCTCCTCACTGGTAAACAAGAATACCCTGAAGACTCTAGCAGGAGCACTCATTCAAGGGTACTACGACTATGCTTGCACCTCATGGTACCAAAGCACCTCAAAGGCGCTAAAAACAAAATTACAAACATCTCAAAACAAACTGGTCAGACTACTGCTTGACCTTACTCCTAGAACCCACCTCACCCCTGCCCACTTTGACAACCTAGGATGGCTTAGAGTAGACGACAGAGTACAGCAACTTGCAATGGGCCTGGTCTACAAGATACACTACACGACCAAGGTACCCATGTACATGACTAAATACTTCCCAAAGGTCAGTGAATACCACGATCACAACACCAGAGGGAGCTCCACAAATCATGTTAAACCCAGATTCGGCTCAAACAAGGGACTAAACACGTTTCGCAATTATGCCACATCAATGTGGAACGCCCTACCCAAAGCTGTAAAGGAATGTGAATCACTACCCACTTTCAAAAACACTCTCAAAAAACACCTAAGGGAGACTGCAACTCGAAACTGGCCCCTGTAAATGTCCGAACACAACCCCCGCCAATGTACAGTAAATTACCAAGTATGGTCTTGTCAATAATCCAATGTACAGTGTTGTTTGTACAGTTGTACAGTGTCCCCCACCCACCCCTCCTACCCACCCCCCCCCCCACCCACCCAACCACCTCCAATGTACAGTCCAATGTACAGTCCCATAATCCAATGTACAGTGTTGTTTGTACAGTTATACAGTGTCCCCCACCCACCCCTCCTACCCAACCCCCCCCCCCCCCCACTCCTACCCAACACCCCCCCCCCCCCCCCCACTCCTACCCCCCCCCCCCCCCCCCCCAACCACCTCCAATGTACAGTCCCACCCCCACCTACCCAATCCAATGTACAGTTTCTACGCCTAATGTATATACTCTTTTCTTTCTGGACTCTTTTTGTATCACAAATACAGTACTGTAATTGCAAATCTGGTATGTCATAAATGTATAGATGTAGCAGTACTGTCTATCTGTATGTCATGTATGTCATATATGTTACGATGAATTGGAAATGGGGGACCCTGGTGGAAACAAGACGAAAGTCTTTCTCTGGTCTGCATCCCCTTAACAATTGTATGTATTGAGCTGTACTGCACTGTACCCATTCTGCAATCTGTTAATAAAGTTTTCATTCATTCATTTCATTCACACACGCACACACACACACACACACATACAAGCACACACACACACACACACACACACACACACACATGCATGTACACACACACAAACAAACACATTCTCTCTCACACACACATACAAGCACACAAACACAGACACACACACATACAAGCACACACACACACACATCCAGTTCCCATGGGCAAAACAGAAGGCACTTAAGCCCATAACCCCTGCCTGCTCTCTCTCAATTCTCCCCTCGTTCCCTTCTGCCCCACAGGAAGGAGATACACTCTGGTCCCTCACTCTCTGTCACACTAAGAGCTGCTACTAACCATTATTCTAATAATCCATTCAACCAACAATTATTTTACCCATTAATCGGTGCATCTAAATTAGTAATTTTATTTGTGTTTTATTTTCCCCACATATGAAGACATGTCTGACTCTGATATTCCGAGCTTCCCATTTTGGAAAAGGACACGTCAGGGTTTTTGAAGGCTGGAACGCTGGCCCCATCGGATTGTATTGGAGGAGCCTGGTGAGAGGATGCGTTTCCGTTAGCCGGTAATTACCGGTATTTGACCGGCAAAATCTGTTGAAGTCCGACATATTTAATCTCTCCGGTCTTAATGTCCGGTGAAAATAATTCCCTCTAAGCACAATTTGATTATTTGAATTGTATTAAAATAGGCTAAAATTAAATAGCCTATGCGATGAACGAAACAATCATTACATTTGTTTCATCGTTGCTTCTAATAATGACAACGACGTTGTCAGCGAGAGCTTAGTGCTGGGTGTGCGAGTGCATGTGCAGCTGCAGAGCCGGAGCAGCAGCGGCACAGTGCAGTACTCCAATTCAGCCATTGGCAATTCAGCTGTTGGGTGGGGGGCGCTGCTGAGCGGTCCCCAGATAGAGCCAGAAAAGAGCCAGAAAACAGCTGAATCTGCTGCTCTGCATCGACATACTCTCGCAAATAAGTCATTGGGAGGTGGAGAGAGAGAGAGTCGTCACGCAAACCCACGATAATGTTGCCGTCTCTCTCTGCCAAATTTCTCAGTTCTTCGCTTGATATAATTAATACAAATGTCCAATATAACGGAATTCGTTAGCTCATAAAAATGTGATTATAACAGACTGCTGTTTATTAATGTCGGGCGACTGCCCACAGACACCTATTTGATTTAAAGTCGGCAGCAGCACGGAGTCTCTGGACTTATTTTATTTGGAATATAATGACTGTATATACGCAAAAGTAGCCTAGTTTTAAGTAAAAATATTATAAATCTACATGCCTTGATGATGTCATTCTTTTGTTTTGTTGTCATTCTTTTGCCTATCAATTGTTTTTAAGCTCAATAAACTCTGACCGGAATTTCTCTCATTTGACCGGTAGATTGAAATCTACCGGACACTGAGGCCGGCAACAATTTTTTCTAACGGAAACCCTGGATGCAGCACAGTGCTATGCTTCTCAATAATAAAACGATGAGTGAAAGTATAGCCCTGTACTACTAGTCAACATCATGCCAGATGATGTTTTAACCTCTTAACACACAACGTGCCGGTATTCAGGGCCGACGTGCCCCATGGGGGGAATGCACAAAGTCACAGCATTTTGCAAGTGTCTAGCACGCTCGCGGCTGCATTTTTCGCTGAACATATAAATTATCTAATTAAAGATCTATTTGTTGCAGTTCGATCGCCACCTCACTCAACCAAATCCGTGCCTCGGTTCTCGAATTACATGACGATATGTCAGGCGAGCGTCTTTTTCCAAAAAAGTTTTTAAAAAGTGAGCCCGTCCTTTCAGAGGTGTGGGGGCTACATGTGTCAGTTGCCCTACACTTAATTAAGCCCTGTCCACACGAGCGCTGGGTTTAATGTAACCGTGAGTGTATGTGCGCAGTTGCACTGTTCGCCCACACACAACCGGGGTTTTGCTACACTGCAACCGCGGTCTTTGAAAACCGGAGTCCAGGGTGAAGTTTTGCGAACATCCCGGTTACAGTGTGGCATAGCAACCGAGGTTATTTCCAGTGTTTACGGCAGAGCTGTCGCAATTATTTCCCATGTTTACGGCAGACTGTCGCAAACAATAGCAAGTTAGCAACCGAGCGTGGGGTAGAGAGATTAGAGCAGAGCCAGCTACACCAGTGTTTACAGCAGAGCTGTCCCAAGTAGCGTTATATGAAAATGATTGTAACAAACTTTTGTTCGAAACGTATCGTCTGTGTTGAAGAGTGTTGTGATCGACTGATGATGTCTGTTGTCGCATTCCTGACCTGATGCTGAGTAAACCTGTAGCTGCGGCTAAACTAAACTCATGTGTTGTCAAGTTATTGTTATAAGGAACCCAGTCCAGACTGCATCCCCTTAACAATTGTTTGTATTGAGCCGTATTGTATTGTACCCATTCTGCAATGTGTTAAATAAAGTTTGCATCCATTCATTCTACTAGCGTTAACGTTACCACATTATTACGTTAGCATGTAAGCTAACAACACCGGAGATCTTTTTGTGAGACTAAACTATCCGCTCTTGGTGGTAAATTGTGTTGATGTTGGTTTTGTTTCATCAACAAATGAGAGGCAGAACACACAGTGAATGTATCCGTTTTGTTTATTGCTCTTTCTTTGCTGAAAAATAAATGCTACGTTGGCTAAATGGCTAACGCGAGGTATTTAAAGATGGTGACTTTGTTGTTTTTAAGCAGGAAGTGTAGTGATCGTTCAGCCTTTTCTGATTGGTTGAAATGGCCTTCATGTCTGAACAACATCGCCACCTACTGCTTTGGCATTATACTACATGCATATGACTTCACTCTGTGCGGGGTTTAAACCAGTCGTGTGGACAGAGTTTTATTTTTTTGAATAATAAAAAAAAAACCCGGTGTCATTAATACCCGTGATCGTGTGGACTGGGCCTTAGTCTGTCATCCGTGTTCTTGAGCCACAGACACTTTATTCCTTTGATTAGATCAGCGCTTCTCAAACTATGGGTCACGACCCAAAGTGGGGTCGTGGGTAGGCGACAGTGATACGCACATTGGCAAGTAAAAAATTATTAAAGGGGAACTATTTTACTATTTCTTTCACTATTTGGGCAATTTTACACAATTCCTGTGAGTTTATGGAACACATCTGTACGCATTTTTCTACCTCAAAATGTTAAGCCGTTTTGAGGCTGGGCTCCGCCCATACTCGGAATGCAATTTGAGAGAGAGAGAGAGAGAGAGAGAGAGAGAGAGAGAGAGAGAGAGAGAGAGAGAGAGAGAGAGAGAGAGAGAGAGAGAGAGAGAGAGAGAGAGAGAGAGAGAGAGAGATGCACAGGGGCCAAGTGGTCTCTTAATGAGTAATACAGGTGGCTACAAGCATAGATGCATAGCTGGCAGTTGGCTCCAAGCATAGATGCATAGCTGGCAGTTGGCAGTTGGCTACAAGCATAGATGGGGTGGGCGTTATTATGCAGATGAGAAACCTCTGATGTCACAGATACGCAAAATTTCAGATGACTCACTTGAGTGAGGGACAATATTGTGAGATGAGAATTGGAAGAATGCGCCAAATTGATAATTAGAGACATAGATCATATTAATATAAGTCCACATAGCTAGAAAATAATGCTAAACACTGGAAAAGGCCATTTATAAGATAGTTCCTTTTTAAATAAATAAAATGTTCTAATAAATATGCATGATCAAGTTCAACAACGTGTGCTTTTATTTTGATATTCCTTAATTCCATGTTGAAATTACACGATACATTAACTCATTGGGCGCCATTGAGGACGAGAAAAGTCGGGTTAACTTGCCATCGCTTGAGCGCCAATCACGAGAAAAGTCGGGTTTTAATTGTTATTTCTTTTATTCGCTATATCCATTCATTTTTTATCCATCCAGCCTGATGTTATCATTGGGAATGGGTCTGAGCTTGCAAAAAGCCAATACCGCCGCCTAACGCCTTCCGGCCGGTATTGCACATCATTGGAATCCCTCCCCCTTGGGCTGTACACTGATCTAAGAAGTCCGGTCCAGGTTTTCCTTTTCGGGCATGCAGTATCGTTATAACACATGGACTGGGGAGACTGGGAGCAGCGTGGATTATGCGTTTTGGTGGAGAAACGTTGGATCAATAAACACGATCAATATTTGGTATGGCGATCAGGAATTGGATTATTCTTTTTGCAGTACATCAGATGTGAGGTAAGGACTCTATGTTACCAATATTTGGGTTAATCCGATGTTTCTTTCGTAACGATCATGCATGTGTGTGTGTGTGCGTGCAGTTGGTGCTGACCAAGGCACGGAGAAGCGACTTTTCAGCCCCCGCTTCTGTTCGTGCATGAGGACACATATAATACCGATAATCTAGCGTTTATTTCAGAACGATTCATAAATCAAGCGAAAAATGGCACGATTTCTAAGGAAATGCATTGAAGCGCGGTTTGCTCGAGTTAGACAGAATCGCTCTGGAACTATACTCATATTCACCACAGTATAAAACGGAAAAGTATGAAAAAATTATCTGTTTTTTGCATGTTGACTGGAAGAAACTCACTGACAATCGACGTGTTTATTAGATCCATAGCTATAATATTTAATATAGTTTTAGCACTCGCAAACACGGCATTCTCCCCATTGCATTACAGCGATGGCCTTCTAACCAGAAGGTAAACAGTGTCCCCTTGGCGTCAATTGAGTTAAGTG